>NW_027509789.1:690000-820383 GCF_048541705.1 Temnothorax americanus
CTGCAACTGAAAGATAAAAATGAACATTTGTAAAGTTACACTACAAGGCTAATTCACCAATAAATTTTCGTAGTCGTTTTTCTTAGTTCCTTTTTTACAAAAATGTTTGTTTACAAAAACAATGTCTTAATGTCTTTTTACAAAAACAAACCTTGTTTGTTTACAAAAATCAACGAAAAAAAGAAGTGAGAAAACCGTGTGAAAATTCATACTGTAGATTTAAATGAGTTAACCAATGGACAACATTTTGGTACAACTCCAGTTATTTGCCATTTGGTATAAACAAATAAAAATTGAGTAGAAATTTTTCATTGGAATATGTAGGAGAATTTTTGCAACGATTGGTTGTATATTATATAAAAAATGTCTTACGATATAGGATATTGGCAATTTTTGTATCGCCAAAATTTCTTGACTCAGCACCACCAGACCACGTAAACTTATTGACCAACTCGTCAGTCATAATCTCCTTTAGAGAGGAATGTAAAAAGTCACGCAATTTTGAGCCTCCTAAACTTTTCAAATAATGATACTAAAATAATAAAATAATGTATGTTTCAATATTGTATCCATCAGGTAAAAATCAAGTAACTAATAAATATCTATTTCATTATACATATAATATAGAGATAATAAGAGAATACACACACACACACGCACGCACGCACGCACGCACGCACGCACGCACGCACGCACGCACGCACGCACGCACGCACGCACGCACGCACGCACGCACGCACGCACGCACGCACGCACGCACGCACGCACGCACGCACGCACGCACGCACGCACGCACGCACGCACGCACGCACGCACGCACGCACGCACGCACGCACGCACGCACGCACGCACGCACGCACGCACGCACGCACGCACGCACGCACGCACGCACGCACGCACGCACGCACGCACCCACGCACGCACGCACGCACGCACGCACGCACGCACGCACGCACGCACGCACGCACGCACGCACGCACGCACGCACGCACGCACGCACGCACGCACGCACGCACGCACGCACGCACGCACGCACGCACGCACGCACGCACGCACGCACGCACGCACGCACGCACGCACGCACGCACGCACGCACGCACGCACGCACGCACGCACGCACGCACGCACGCACGCACGCACGCACGCGCGCCCGCACGCACGCACGCACGCACGCACGCACGCACGCACGCACGCACGCACGCACGCACGCACGCACGCGCACGCGCACGCACGCACGCACGCACGCACGCACGCACGCACGCACGCACGCACGCACGCACGCACGCACGCGTGCGCACGCACGCACGCACGCACGCACGCACGCACGCACGCACGCACGCACGCACGCACGCGCGCGCACGCACGCACGCACGCACGCACGCACGCACGCACGCACGCACGCACGCACGCACGCACGCGCGCGCACGCACGCACGCACGCACGCACGCACGCACGCACGCACGCACGCACGCGTGCGCACGCACGCACGCACGCACGCACGCACGCACGCACGCACGCACGCACGCGCACGCACGCACGCACGCGCGCGCGCGCGCACGCACGCACGCACGCACGCACGCACGCACGCACGAAACTCGTCGCGATCGCCCCCGGCTTCAACCGGCCAATGTAATGATAATGTGCGTGAACGATTCAGTGGAATGCGGCCGGAATGTTAGTTTCGTTCTAAATACTGCTTGACCCTGCAGACCGGTACCTTGGCGAATGTAGAGATGATTGTAATCGCCCTGTAACGGCTGTTTATACACGTCAAAGATTTCCGAGCCCAAATGCAAGAACATGCTTCCGTCTGACCACTTTACGAATCTCGCGTTATACTTTGCTTCACCATTTTGCCCTCGTCGTTAAACGATTCCTTCCACCTCAAAATATTTTCAACCTTGAGTTTCAATCGAGCGCGACCGCCTCTATACTCTCCTCTTCCTCCTTTTTTTACTTCAAGGTTAAGTTGGACTTGTAATTGTAACCTGTACAAGTAATCGTAATACAAGGATAAAAATAAAAACACATACCTGCAGATTATTCGCGCCGCCTTGCTCACAGACCACGGACCACGGAGCTTTCCGTTACAAATCACTCATCCCTCACAATACACATTTTTTTTTTGTTAGATCCCTCGGATGAGGGACATTAAAGTGCCGTCAGCATCACCTTAAGGCTATATGACACTGTGTATATATGTATGAGTGTATGTGTAACTGTGTGTTTATGTCCGCGATGTAGTGAACTCGGTAATGCCGTAGGTGCGTAAGGCTAAAATCCCATGGTGCGGAATGGAAGTGCGGAATAGAGAATGCGTCATAGACACAGCCAATCAGAGCTATGCCGCGTCAACGCATTCTGCAAATGTCTCCCGCCCTGTGCACATGGTGCGTCATAGACGAGCAATGACGCATCCGGAATGAAAATAATTGATATAATAAACATTTTATTAAAATAATTCAAACGTTTTTATAAAAAATAATTTTTGTAATAGCAATAATAATTATTAATATAACATTAAATAAAATGTTATATTGAATATAAAAAAGTTGAAAACAATATTTTTAAATTTTTGAACTGCATTGACGCATTTTTGATCATTTTTCTGCACCATGTGAACAGTACGGTCAAAGACTTGCGGAATGCAAAATGCGTGATGCAACCTCGGCACAGTACTGTTGGTCTCGATCATACACGCTATACAGTATTGTTGACGTTTTTTGCTAAAACTGTTGTGTGTGAATACGGAAACCAAAATAATGATGGTTGAAGAGTCTATTAAAGTTTTAATGAATGAGAACTCTAATGCTCCGATTAAATACTAAGGTTATGGCTCTTTGATGCAAATCTTTAACGCAACTGCGCCACGAACGCATGCAGGAAAAATCGTAAACACTGCGGCATAGCTCTGATTGGCTGTGTCTATGACGCATTCTCTATTCCGCACTTCCATTCCGCACCATGGGATTTCAGCCTTAGGCCCAAGAAACTGCGCGGATCACTTCCTCCTGCGGCCACGATACACATTGACACGTGACAAGGTTAAAACAATATAGACGACATTCGATACGAAGTAATAACTCGCACACAACGCATCGAGATAACCAATCGGCATCGCGGAAAAGAGGCTTCAATTTTTCGATATAAATGAAATTCACTCAGTTAACACGCCTTTTTTAAAAGTGGACTAGAACAACACAAAGGCGCGCGCTACGCGCGCGCCATTTATTCTATTATTTTATTTATAATATATCACTTAAAAGTTTGGAAGTATTATAATTATTTAACAAATAAAAATATAAAGTCCATACTTTATTTAATAAAGCAAATCAATTTCTATAGCTTCCGCCATGAAATCTGGAGATTCATCTTCGTAGCTGACATAGCACACACACACACACACACATACACATTTTTTGATTATATATATTAGGTGCTGCGTTAAGGCAAGTCTGGCCATGGCAATGTCCACATACTGCTGAACATTTTAAACCCATTTAATAAAATGAAATAAAATAAAATACATAAATTTGGAATACTAAAATTTTTGTACGTGCAATGACCTTTAAAGCTCAGACACAATAAAAAAAACTTATTACAAGAATAAGATAAAGGCATAAAAGAATGCATCTCACTTCAGTACCCGTATACATTAAAAAGATCCAACATATGTCTTCTTCCTTATTTCTTTACTTTATTCTTTATTTTTCTCATTGTGTCTGAGTTCTAAAGGCCATTGCACGTACAAAAATTATAGTAGTAATCGCAAGGCCGTAAGAAAACTAACTAAACATAGTCAATAATTTTTCTTGCGGTCAAAGAATAATTGATTGTGATTGGTCAATTTTCTTACGGCCTTGCGATTACTACTAAAATTTTTGTACATGCAATGGCCTTTAGAATATTACATATATGATTTTGACATATGCATACTCGCCATATATCGGAATAATAAATATTTTAAAAACATACATGTGACGTTGTACCACGTAATTAAAATAAAAGTAATAAAAATTCATACATATATATATATATATATATATATATATATACAGGGTGCCCCACAATTGTTGGTACTTTTTTCATATTTAGATAGAGCGAGCCAAACTGAGTCGAAAAGTCATGTACCATTTTGCAATTTTCGCAATAGTTGACGAGTTATTAATGATTAAAAATCGACGTATTAGCCCGCCCTCCGCCAAATCCAAGCGCGCGGCGAGATGCGGCCGCCCCGCGGTCGGCGCGCGGGCAGTTGTTTACTACAAGCGGCGCGTAACGCCGGGCCCCTGTCCTATAAGCGATGATAGTTTCTCGCCTTTTTTAAATAGAAATAAAATTTTCTAACAACATAGAAATTTTTTTTGTGCGTACGTATGTACATATGTGTGCACATGCATACACCAGGAAAATATCAATTCTACAGCTTAAAAAAGCGATTACTCAATTTACCTTTTTTTTTAGTAAGTAACGGTTGTCTTTAAGCAAGAATATTTTCTTGATAATAGTCTTAAAATGTACAAATTTTAGAAAGAGTCTTTATTATGTACTCGAAAGAAGAATTTATACTCCTTCAAAGAACATAATAAAATTTTATCAAAGAAAAGTCAAAATAATAAATAAAATAATATGAGGACCCTCGAGATTAAAATAGGAGAAGGCTATGAGGGTCAGACGCAGATCACAATGCGTAATATCAGAAATAAGTGATTTATTCGTCGTTTTGATACATTACATCGATCCGTACGTTTCGGCTCAGTTTTGAGCCATCTAGGCTTCAGCGGTATAATAGTTACAGAAATTAAGTTACACGTTCTCCGTACCGTATGGTGAGTTTACTGATTCAAAGTATTAGAAACATAGACCAATTGACCCATATCTGTAAATTTGTTCAATTAATGTTGAGATATTAAAAAGATCCCTTAGGAAACTCACCATTTGGTCTAAAAAACGTGGAATACAGAGCCATGTATACATAATGAATACTCTCTGGCTGAGAAAACTTGACGATCTTTATCGACACGACACATGCACAGCAATGATATGAAAGGTCTTGCAAGAAGAGGCATGTCGTAGGTCAACACAACGGCGAGGATTATAACAAAGCACGATTTGACACCGTCTCAAAATGACACGGTTTTCTTGCATCATGCATATGTCACGGTTTTGAGCAAATTGTAATCCATGCTCATGAAATTTGGTCGTTGGCAAATCGGCGTTTTACTATTGGTACATGCAATATTGTGACAGTGTCAAATCGTGCTTTGTTATAATCCTCGCCGGTGTGTTGACCTACGACATGCCTCTTCTTGCAAGACCTTCCATATTATTGTGTGTCGTGTCGACAAGATCGTCAAGTCTTCTCGCAGAGAGTAGATATTCATTATGTACGCATGGCTCTGTATTCCATGTTTTTCAGACCGAATGGTGAGTTTCCTAAAAGATCTTTTTAATATCTCAACATTAATTAAACAAATTTACAGATATGGATCAATTGGTCTATGTTTCTGATACTTTGAATCAGTAAACTCACCATACGGTACGGAGAACGTGTAACTTAACTTCTGTAACTACTGCTGAAGATGGCTCAAAGCTGAGCCGAAACGTACGGATCGATGTAATGTATCAAAACGACGAATAAATCAGTTATTTCTGATATTACGCACTGTGATCTGCGTCTGATCCTCATAGCCTTGACTTCTCCTATCAAAATAATTAGCAAATTGAATTTTTGTTTTAATTTTGTATTCTTAACTGAAGAACTGAATAATTAGAATGTAGAATATTATTTATTTTAAGTAATATTATCAAGAAAACATTTTTTGTAAAGATCATCGTTACTTAAAAGAAGAGAAAACTGAGTAATTGGTTTTCTTAGCACTAAAATGATATTTTTTTACGTGTGCGTATACGGCACGCCATTTTACTATTTAATATCATTATAAAAATTCTATCAAATTAAATCGATACTTAAAGAAAAGAAATTATTATTATGTCTAGACATACTTATAATTTATCGAATTATTATTAAGCTATAATTGAAAATGCAGAATTACAATTATGTCTAGACAAAATATTAATTCTGAAATTATTTTACGTTATGACATAAAAAATTATTGGGAATTAAAATTATGTACATAATTGTAATTCCCGAATTTTACTTATGTACGCAATTTTAATACTTGAATTTCTATTATGTACAACACAATCGTAATTCTGGAATTACTTTTTTTCTTTTAGTAAGTAACGGGGTTCTTTAAGAAAGAATATTTTCTTGATAATAATCTTAAAATGTATTCATTACAAATTTTAGAAAAAGTCTTTATTATGTACTGGAAAAAAGAATTTATACTCCTTCAAAAAACATTATACTATTTTATCAAAGAAAAGTCAAAATAATAAGCAAATCAAATTTTTGTTTTAATTTTATATTTTTAATTGAATAGTTAAACAATTAGAATTTAGAATATTATTTGTTTTAAGTAAAGAGAGTGATGAGTGTATTTTAAGATTATTATAAAAATGAAATATTCTTTGCGAAGATGCGACCGTTAAAAGAAGGGAAATGGAGTAATTGGTTTTCTTAGCACTGGAATGATATTTTTTGAGCACTTCGAACAGTTCTTGCATTAAAATATTTTTATAAAGTGGATTAAACCTACTGGGGACACTACTTAAAAAAAATGCGCCATGCTATCTACCGCAAGGTGGTGTGGAAATGATAGCGCTCTATCATTTTCTTGCCACAGAAAAAAAAATTATTTTTTGGCTCGCGATCTTATATCGCGATTGCTATTCATGCACAATTCACGCGCAAAAAATATCATTCCAGTGCTAAGAAAACCAATTACTCCATTTCCCTTCTTTTAACGGTCGCATCTTCGCAAAGAATATTTTATTTTTATAATAATCTTAAAATACACTCATCACTCTCTTTACTTAAAACAAATAATATTCTAAATTCTAATTGTTTAACTATTCAATTAAAAATATAAAATTAAAACAAAAATTTGATTTGCTTATTATTTTGACTTTTCTTTGATAAAATGGTATAATGTTTTTTGAAGGAGTATAAATTCTTTTTTCCAGTACATGATAAAGACTTTCTCTAAAATTTGTGATGAATACATTTTAAGATTATTATCAAGAAAATATTCTTTCTTAAAGAACCCCGTTACTTACCAAAAGAAAAAAAGTAATTCCAGAATTACGATTGTGTGTACATAATAGAAATTCAAGTATTAAAATTGCGTACATAAGTAAAATTCGGGAATTACAATTATGTACATACTTTTAATTCCCGAAAATTGTTTATGTCATAACGTAAAATAAATTCAGAATTAATATTTTTTCTAGACATAATTGTAATTCTGCATTTTCAATTATAGCTTAATAATAATTCGATAAATTATAAGTATGTCTAGACATAATAATAATTTCTTTTCTTTAAGTATCGATTTAATTTGATAGAATTTTTATAATGATATTAAATAGTAAAATGGCGTGCCGTATACGCACACGTAAAAAAATATCATTTTAGTGCTAAGAAAACCAATTACTCAGTTTTCTCTTCTTTTAAGTAACGATGATCTTTACAAAAAATGTTTTCTTGATAATATTACTTAAAATAAATAATATTCTACATTCTAATTATTCAGTTCTTCAGTTAAGAATACAAAATTAAAACAAAAATTCAATTTGCTAATTATTTTGATAGGAGAAGTCAAGGCTATGAGGATCAGACGCAGATCACAGTGCGTAATATCAGAAATAACTGATTTATTCGTCGTTTTGATACATTACATCGATCCGTACGTTTCGGCTCAGCTTTGAGCCATCTTCAGCAGTAGTTACAGAAGTTTAATTACACGTTCTCCGTACCGTATGGTGAGTTTACTTCAAAGTATCAGAAACATAGACCAATTGATCCATATCTGTAAATTTGTTTAAAATTAATGTTGAGATATTAAAAAAAGATTCCTTAGGAAACTCACCATTCGGTCTGAAAAACGTGGAATACAGAGCCATGCGTACATAATGAATATCTACTCTCTGCGAGAAGACTTGACGATCTTGTCGACGACACACAATAATATGAAAGGTCTTGCAAGAAGAGGCATGTCGTAGGTCAACACACCGGCGAGGATTATAACAAAGCACGATTTGACACCGTCACAATATTGCATGTACCAATAGTAAAACCCCGATTTGCCAACGACCAAAGTTCATGAGCATGGATTACAATTTGCTCAAAACCGTGACAGATGCATGATGCAAAAAATCCGTGTCATTTTGAGACGGTGTCAAATCGTGCTTTGTTATAATCCTCGCCGGTGTGTTGACCTACGACATGCCTCTTCTTGCAAGACCTTTCATATCATTGCTATGCATGTGTCGTGTCGATAAAGATCGTCAAATTTTCTCGCAGAGAGTATTCATTATGTATACATGGCTCTGTATTCCACGTTTTTCAGATCGAATGGTGAGTTTCCTAAGGGATCTTTTTAATATCTCAACATTAATTGAACAAATTTACAGATATGGATCAATTGGTCTATGTTTCTGATACTTTGAATCAGTAAACTCACCATACGGTACGGAGAACGTGTAACTTAATTTTTGTAACTACCGTTGAAGATGGCTCAAAACTGAGCCGAAACGTACGGATCGAGGTAATGTATCAAAACGACGAATAAATCACTTATTTCTGATATTACGCACTGTGATCTGCGTCTGACCCTCATAGCCTTCTCCTATTTTAATCTCGAGGGTCCTCATATTATTTTATTTATTATTTTGACTTTTCTTTGATAAAATTTTATTATGTTCTTTGAAGAAGTATAAATTCTTCTTTCGAGTACATAATAAAGACTCTTTCTAAAATTTGTACATTTTAAGACTAATATCAAGAAAATATTCTTGCTTAAAGACAACCGTTACTTACTAAAAAAAAAAGGTAAATTGAGTAATCGCTTTTTTAAGCAGTAGAATTGATATTTTCCTGGTGTATGCATGTGCACACATATGTACATACGTACGCATAAAAAAATTTTCTATGTTGTTAGAAAATTTTATTTCTATTTAAAAAAGGTGAGAAACTATATCATCGCTTAGGACAGGGGCCCGGCGTTACGCGCCGTTCGTGCGTAATCATCGCCGTTTGTAGTAAACAACTGCCCGCGCGCCGACCGCGGGGCGGCCGCATCTCGCCGCGCGCTTGGATTTGGCGGTGGGCGGGCTAATACGTCGATTTTTAATCATTAATAACTCGTCAACTATTGCAAAAATTGTAAAATGGTACATGACTTTTCGACTCAGTTTGGCTCGCTCTATCTAAATATGAAAAAAGTACCAACAATTGTGGGGCACCCTGTATATATATATATATAGTTTATTAACTTTAGCATAACAGCCAGAAAGTGGACTTGGTTTACAATCATTTCCCTATTCATTCACACACACACTCCTTCTCATGCTCCTACATAACCTATTAAAATTTACAACTTTACAAAATTAAAAGATTACAAATTATGGCACATTTAATATTTGATATTTTACCTATTTATTTATTAAATCTATTTAACAAATCACACACACACACACACACACACACACACACACACACACACACACACACACACACACACACACACACACACACACACACACACACACACACACACACACACACACACACACACACACACACACACACACACACACACACACACACACACACACACACACACACACACACACACACACACACACACACACACACACACACACACACACACACACACACACACACACACACACACACACACACACACACACACACACGCACGCACGCACGGACCTCGATTCTTATTGAATCTTATTGCACTAACTACTTATCTCACAGCCTCTTTCACAACCTGTTGACTTTCTATATCTATCTTCTTTTTCTTTCGCATCCCTTTCCCTAACAACTTTTAGCAGTACCTCCGCTTTGGTGGTGTCCAATTTATCATTCCAAAGTTTTTCCAACCTTTCCTTACTATCCTTTCCTAATACTGTAAACCATTCCTTTGTCTTAACGCAATCTTCAACATAGTGGTTCATATTATCCTGGCCTTCATTACAAAAAATACACATTTGTTTCTCTTCATCTAGCCAATACCTGTTACCCGATTCTAAGTTCCCGCATCTTAAATTTAACAACGCTCTGATACTATTCCCGAGATCCTGCCTGTCTAAATTGTCCAACTTTAAATAACTTGGGCCTTCCAAATCCATACTTAGCTCCTTATATTTCTTGTTATACCTTGCATCTAAAATTCTGTTTTCCTCTAACTGCCTTTGTACATCCTCATCCTTCTTCCTCATTTCCTTACCTAAATTTCTCCCCTCCCTTCTCAAGGCTTCCACCGCCACAACACTCCAACCATTCCTATTAAAATATTTCTCTCTTTCCTTACCATACCTATCGTTCCAATCATTACTTTCTTTCTCCAGCCATCACTTTTTAATCCACCTATCCTCATTTGTTTCCTTGACCTTATCCTCAAATTTCATAGCCCTAATTCCCCAATATATTTCCACCCTTTAGTTTGTACTTATTTATCATCACTTCTTTTTTGTCCTGCTCCTCCAGTTTAACTACGGTAACCGTGCCACTTTTCCTCACTTATTACTTTACATCTTACACCTAAATTATCTCTTAAAAAATTTTGCGCCCACTCCTTCCAGTCTCTTTCTTGTTCTAAATTTATCCCTCTAATTACCACGTTATTCCTTCTATCTTCCTTTTCTTTATCTTTCATCCATCTCTTAAGCTTGCCTACCTTTATGTCACATAGCCCACCCTCACTTACCAGGGATCTCGCATAGCTACTTCCCCCTCTGCTCCTTCTAGAAAATCTGCTCTCACTAACACTTCTCTGGCTTTGACTTTCGCTTTCACTACCAATATCCGTCTCACCTCTCTCACAACGCTCTAACCTATTTTCTAATTCAAACAATTTATTTTCAATTCCCTTTAGTCTTTCCTCGTTTTTTCCTTCCTTACCTTTTATTTCCTCTACGTATTGTGCAAAACTTTCTTTTATCTCCTCAAATTTACCTACCTCCTTGGATATCTGTTCCCTCATTTCCTTTATTTCATCTCTCAATATACCTAAATCACGTTTCATCTCCTCTTCATCTCTAAATGACACTGTTTTACCTAACTCAAGTTTACGTTGTTTACTATCCGCTTTGCTGTCGATCTTGCTCCTACCTACCTTACCCGCCCTACCGTTATTACCGATATCGCCCGCGCTTCCCGCGCTCGTCGGGATACGCGACGCCATAACCTAACGGCTACCGCTCGCTTTTCCCGGCCAAAATACGTACAGAAAACGACCACCTCTGGGTCCGCCTCCACTCACCCTTATTCAGAGCCCTCCAAACAACCTATCCACTACTCTACGCTCACTTTCGCTATTCTCTATCTGCTCACAACTCGCTTAATCACACCGCACAATCCTTCCATACATCCGCTCACTTACACGCCATCTAACCAAGTCCAATTCATACATTATATTACAAATATGTTTTGTAATTTTATTGTTTTTGTACGAGTAACTACATTTAATGAGCAATAATAATTAATCATTATATATGTGTGTACATAATATAACTTTTAAGGTTTGTGCTGTTCATTATAATATTGTTGTTCGTACAAAAATAATAAAATTACATAGTAACATATTTGTAATATACGTAATTCGTCACTCGTCAATTTATTACAATACCAGTATAAATTTCTTATTATCTTATTATATAATTTATCCATACATTTATACATTTTTTTATTTATTTTTATAATACAAGTTTTCTCATTTTGTTACTGTATAATTGTTTATTACTTTTATTTTAATTACATGTCACAATATCACATGTATGTTTATAAAATATTTATTATTTCATATACGACAAGTACGCATATGTCAAAACATGCGCTTATAGAGTTCTGGTTAACCTAGTGATCCTAAAGCGGGGAGCACACACTTCTGCACAGCGCATAATGCGTAAGCATAAGAAAACTGATTGGTTTATTTCCTTATGCATATGTGCATGGATCAATCAATTTTCATATGCTTACGCATTATGCGTTGTACAGAAGTGTGTGCTCCCCGCTTAAGGATCTATCCAGACAAACTTGCATAAGTACATAAACATATGCATATGAAAATGGATTGATCTATTTCCTTATGCACATGTATATAAACAAATCAATTTTCTTATGCTTATGTTTATGAACTATGCAAGTTTGTCTGGATAGATCTTAAGTGCTGGTCTACAACCTTGCTTTAAAGAATATTTAAGCTCTAAACCCGTAAGAAATTGACCAATCACAATCGAACTTTTGTCTACCGGTACTGCTACTGATTGGTGATCTGAATCTAGCTTACACCCCACCTCCAATCTTGTCACTCTTTCACAAGCTTTTCTCTTATTACGTAATTGATCACTGTTTCCCACTTTCCTCCTGTAAAAGTCACCTCCTTCTCCTCATCTCCCTCCTATGTTCCGTTCATAATTTCCCACTTTTCCTCTTCCACCCATCTAATCAGCCCTTTCCCCTACTTATTTATCATTTTATCTTTCGATTTTCATTCAACTCCCTCTTCTTCATTTTTCAGCGCTCCTTTCTCCCCTGTTCTCGCATTGAAATCGCCCCCACTATCCACTTCTCCTCTCTCCTGACCTCCTCTTTTACCGATTTTATCTTACCCATTACCTTGTCCAAGTTGTCGCTTACGTAAACTGTTGCTAATCTCCATTCTCTTTCTTTCATCTTACTTCTCTAATCATTAAACCCTCCTTCTTCACCCATTCTTCTTCCTCTTCTAACTCTTTTCTGACTCCCATCATTATTCCACCTATTGTTCTTCCTTTTCTTCTAACTCTTTCTTTCTTTACACTCTGTATACTCCAGTTAAACTCCTTTGGCACCTTATTCTTCATCTTCTCCCATTTCTTCTGTTCCAGCCACGTCTCCACTAACCTCACGACATCCCACTCTTTTATCTGTTCCCAAAACCCTTCCTGTTTTCCCTTCATTCCCGCTACATTCCAAAAGCCTATCTTTAGGATTTCTTCCTGTTTTTTCCTTCCTTTCTTCTTTCTTCTCTTCTTCTCCCCTCTTTTTCCTCTTTTTCACTCATTTTTACTTTCCCCACTTTACCCTCTTTGATTTCTTTTCCCCCTCCCACAACCCTCACCACACTCCCTTTTTTTCTACTCTCCCTCTCCTCCCTCTTTTCTCTACCCTCCTTTCCCATCGTTTTTCCTCCCTCCCCACTACCTTTACATTTTATTTTTCCGTTTCCCTCTTTTCCACTCTTTCTCTCTTTCTCTGTTTTTTTTCTCCCCCTCTTTTTCTTGTTCTTCTTTCTCATTTCCTTTCCCATCTGTCAGGACTTTTTTCCTCATCCCAACTCCACCACTTCCCCTCTATCCAAATTTTATCGTACTTTATCCAATCTTCTTCTATTCCTTCTATCCCACCTATTGCTCTTCCTCATCTTTCAAATCTTTCTTTCTTTGCACCCTGTATCCTCCAGTTGAATTCCTTTGGCACGCTATTCTTCATCTTCTCCCATTCCTCCTGTTTCAGTCACGTTTCTACAAACCCCACGACATCCCACTTTTTTATCCTTTCCCAAACCCTTCCTGTTTTCCCTTCACTCCCGCTACATTCCAAAAGCCTATGTTTAAACTTCCTTGCTGTCCCTTCCCCTCTTCCTCTCTTCTATATTCATTTCTTCCCCCTCCCCTTCTTTTTCCTCTTTTTCACTCTTTTTTACATTCCACACTTTACTCTGTCTGACACCTTTCCTTCTTCCCCTTAGCCTCACCACACTCTCTTTTTCCCTAACTCTCCCTCCCCTCCCATCGTTTCTCCTCCCTCCTCACTACCTTTCTATTTCATTTTTCCGTCTGCCTCTCTTCTACTTTTTTCCTTCTCTTCTGTTCCTTTTTCTCCCCCCCCTTTTTTTTGCTCCTCTCTCTCTCATTTCCTCTTCCATCTGTCATGACTTTTTTTTCCTCATCCCAACTCCACCACATCCCCTTTATCGAAATCTTTCCGTACTTTATCTAGGCTTTCCTCCTATTCTTTCTCTCCTTCTCAGCTATCCTCTCTAAGCTTCATTGCATTTTTCTTTCCTTCAAGGTCATGTCATTCTCTATTCTTTCCATCCTCCCTTTCAACACGTTCTTCTTCTGCATTACCTCTCTTTTCCTTACTCTATATTTTAACCTAACTAAAATTATCTTCTCTTTCTCCGTCTTTTTTCCTATCTCTTTTACCTCTTTTATCCTCCCTCCTCCCCCATCTCTAGCCATAGCTTCTCTACCGTTTTCTTTTGCCTTCACTCTTCTACCTCCACCCCTTTCACTACTACATTGTTCCTTCTTCCGTCTCTCTCTTCTAACTCTCTCCACCTTTCTAGCTCTCTTACCTACGCTTCCATTGCTTTATCTCTTTTTCGTATTTTCCTTCCTCTTTCACTTCTCCCTGCCCTCCCTTCGTTCCTTCCATCTGTCTCCCTCTCTATACTCTCCAGTCTTCCTCTCAACTCTTTTATCTCCTTCTTCTTCTTTTTCTCTTCTTTATTTTCTGTAACTTTCGTAACTTAAGCACGAGATATAAAACCCATGAATTTTTGAACGTATACACTACCGCTCATTAATTTCAATATACCCCTATAATTGTTAATTTCTCTGTAAAGGATGGACATGATACGTGTGTTTTATACAGAAATGAATACATTTGCTGTTATAAACACTTTCAACACTTGCATTGCATTTTTACATATTATTTATATAAAAATGTAATGCATGCAAATGAAATGTTTATAACAGCAAGTGTATTAATTCTGTGCAAAACATGTATTATGATGTTCATCTTTTACAGAGAAATCAACGAATCTGTTATTCATTTAAAATGATACACCCTGTATATTGAAATTAATGTGTGTGTGAGGGGTAGTGTATATAAAGAAGTTAACTAATATATACATTTAAAAATATATTTGCAATATAATAAATATTTTTATAATATATTATACATTTCTCTATATTGTTCCTTTTCTTCTCTCCTTCTTTCTCTTTTTCTATCTTTATATCTTTCTCTCGTCTTAACCCGTTGTGGTCACATGGGGTCTAGTGGACCCCAGGCTAACTTTGCGCCTACGTATCTTCGAAGAGACGGTTTAGCATGGAACTTATGGCAGCATCTGTTGTTGTTTGAAGGTACTACAATAAGTTTCAAGACTTTTCGAAAGTCAGCAGGGCGCCTGTGCGTCTGTAGACATCAATTTGTACGGACGGTTTTTTTTGGGGGGTCCAGCAGACCCCGTGTGACCACAGTGTGGCAAAATCGAAAAAAAACGTGTGCTAAAAAATTTTTTTTTTTTTCGTTAAAGTGTGATTGACAACGTAAGTATTAGTGCACGTACTGTCATTTTTTTTTGCCACAAAATAATAGGTTATAACGTTTATACAAATGTCATATATTATCTGCGATCTCGAACGACTGCTGACTCTATACAGTAATACTGACTCTATAATATACAGTTTTTCTCATAAAAACAGTTTTTCACTTTATTTTACACGTTCAAAGCTGACCTATCTAATTTTACGAGTTTCATGAAAATTGACAACTTCAAACTGTAAAATAAATATACTTTTTTCAAAGCACGTTATAATACTATTTTTTTCTTAAAAGTATACTATTTCGAGAGTAAAACGCAGGAAGGTTTTTTGCTCTATCTCAAAAATTGAAATTTTGATGAATATTTTTGTAAAAAAAGGCAAATTTTTCGAAAATTTTTTTTCTCGCATTTTTTCAACATAAAAAAATTTTAGAAAGGAGAAAAACATTATTGAATTATAAAGAGGAAGTCTTAAACTAAATTCCAGTTTAAGGTTTGAGTCGATACATCAAAAAGAACGCAAATGGCAACTGTTTTTCTGCGTGGGGTCCATTAGACCCTATGTGACCATTACGGACCATTACGTTATTTTTAGGAGGTGTGACACAGTATTTTAACCCACAACGGGTTAAAATACTTTTTACTTTTTTATAAACAGCTTAAGGTATCGATACAATAAATGATACTATAAAAGCTACATTTGGATGAAACGATAACAATTTACACACTTTACCTCTATAATTATGTTAAAATCATCAGATGTACTGTAATATAATCGTCATATTTTTTTTACAAAGAAATACTAACGCAAATTATTCGGATATTGTCACTAAAAAATTAGATGAAGATAGTTTGTAATCATACAAAGATACTGTTTGGGCAATGTACACATCTTTTTAATTCACATATCTCTCATTTACTATAAATTCATAATGATGCATTTGCCATGAAATAGATACGTTAGCAACATTCAAAACCATCGACTGGAAAAAGCATTCCTGTTGTTTTATTCGTTGTGACGCATAAAATCGTATAATTTCTACACTCAGCAGTGAATTCACTTCAATTGATGCTATTTTAAGACAGAGTTCAATTCAAAGAATCCTCGTTGTTATTAAATATGCTTACAAAGCTTGTGAATAGCGCTAATTTCCCTGCCATGCGCATATCTTTCTTTTTCGTAGCTGTATCCTGATTAGGCATCACCTTGTCCGCAATATGCTTATAGACTTTTCCATTCAGCATTAACTTAAAAAATAAAATGCCGTCGTACCATCTGAAATCGTTATATATAATTGTCTTGGTATTATAATCAATTTTATAATAAGTGTTTCTTCTCCGATAGCATAAGCACAATTAATTTTAGAAAATCTAAATTATTTTATCTTTTTAAAAATCTATTTAAAAATTCTAAAAATCAATTTTTTTTTCTAATAATAGACAACTTGAATTAATTATAATTAATGTTTATAAGAACAATTTTATATTACTATTAAACGGAATGTTTATAGCACTAATTACACTTACATTTCCTGATTAGAGCTTATTATGGCATGTTGTATTTTCCAAATTTTACTTCCAAAACATAGAAAATACCTTCCAGCCTGTGACACCACGTATACGCTAACAAACCTGCACGGTATCGTTTTCAGAATGCAGTGTGACCTTTAGGATGTCAAGCTTGACGTGTGCGAACTTCATATGACCAATGAAAATGAACAACGCAACGTAGTTGCTCAGCCACTGTACCGTTAACCAGAGCTTTTTTAGGCTTATATTGCTCTGCTGCATACGAGGAGGACGAGACCGATGTTCTCTTTGGCCTTTAGGTCCCTGCGAACTGTTGTTAAACATGAATTCGTTGCAGTAATAATGTAGATATTTACATTAATAAGAAAATATTCAATTTTTTAATATTTTGTTCAATTGTATTATGTATGCACTTAATTATAGACATACGTTATACATCTTCGGTTCCAGCGGGAGAAACCAAACGTATGTTAAATAATTACGACAAAATAATGTAAATATCTATACATTATTACTGTAAGAAATTCATATTTAACAACAGATCGCAAGGACCTAAAAGCCAAAGAGAACATCGGTCTCGTCCTCTTCGTATACAACAGAGCAATAAGCCTAAAGAAGGTCTAGTTCACGGTACAGTGGCTGAGCAACTACGTTGCATTGTCGCCAATCGCAAATCGCTAATAACGTTGCTACATTACATCTGATGAAAGCTATTAACTCCCAGCACGTAACATGATACATACCGACAGAAAGTTTCTTCAACACCGCACCAATATTAATTTCTGCGTCCTTAGCGAACATCTTCGGTTTCTCGAAAGGAATAGCCACGTCACTTTTAATGGTTTCCCACTTTCCTTTGCCATCATCTTCGTCACGTTTAAAATACTACTGTTTAGTTTTTTTCGAGATTTTTCGAGATACAAAGATTACGTCTACCACTTGTTACTTCGGTTTTTTCGAGGTAAAGATACTACTGCTTAGGTTTTTTCGAGATTTTTTGAGATACATACAAAGATTACGTCTACCAGTTGTTACTTCGGTTTTTTCGAGGTAAAGATACTACTGCTTAGGTTTTTTCGAGATTTTTCGAAATACAAAAATTACGTCTACCACTTGTTACTTATATTTTTTTGAGGTATAATACTACCACTGTTTTTTTTTTCGAGGTAACAACATATACACTACTATGCGTGTACTTGGCGCCTTTCTTTACCTTTTTTTTAATAAAGGTAATTTTGTACAGATATCACGCCTTTTTGTAATATTACGCATTGTATAATAATAATCTACATCAGAATGATCAGATAAATCTACAGAAATACTTACACAGCTGTGTAACCTTGGCATATGTTATAAAAGGTTAATTATTTATTAAAACGTTTTTTGAACTAAGCGGCATTCTTATATATAGTTCCAAAAATATTTCAAGTTAAAGATATACCTATGATAAAAGTAGCGAGAGTTATGTAGAACATTTTAGAGTGATATTTTCTCGCCGCATATTATCTTACTGCACTCAAAAATTTTAAGAGATAAGACGTCTTTACATTTTTTTGTTATATTTGTGTTCTCGGTATATTTTACTAGACGCATGATTGCAGTTAATCTTTGGCTTCCAAGCCAAATATGCGACTATATACGAGTTTCTAGCTAATAATCATCAAAGACGAAAATAAACTTTTTAATACAACATCACGTAATAAGTGGCAAAATTGCTTATCAACGTTGTTCTCCGACAAACTTACTAATGAATAAATTGTAAAATTTTTCAATTTTTCAATTTTTCTCTACAGTATATGTCAAAGTAGAGTTAATTCGTGCTATGTAAAATTTTCTGCAGATTTATCGCATATATTATTGAGAGTTTTAATTTTAACTCTCGTAGCATCTACCTGATATGTTCCAGCTTAACTGACACGACATTCTTATATTTGACAAAATAAAATAGACATATGTTATAAAAAAAAAAATTTATTTCAAGTTTAAAAAATTCGATGTTTCTTGGGAAAAATGCAAAATTGATTATTTATGAAATTATTCAATCAGATGCGACATAACGCAATTGATATCGTTTATAATTGTTACATTATACAATGTTCAGGCACGATTGAGTTGTATAAAGTGCAAATGAGCCTTATAACGTTTCACATCATTGGGAAACGATTGTCATGGTTCACATTTATAATAGTGATGGGCATCAGCTTTCTTCGTTATCCATCGTCAAAATCTCCGCGCGGCGAAATGCCCGCGAAAGCGAGTTTAATAAGCCTGTAGCGAGTGATTCTTTCGTAAACTTTTTTAACATATGTAATATCAGTAAAACGCTAATCGTCATAGCAAATGAACAAAAAATAATATTTTTTTTTCAAAGTTTATCTCGCTCAAGAAATGAAAAAAGTTGATCATTGAAGTATCAATAACAAGTATCTTCTCGTCTTGATGAACGCGATTGTCTGAAAAGCACCATCGTCAATTTGCACAAGATTGTCCAGTCTCATGAAATAGACATGTTCCAAAAGCTCGAAATCTGTTTATACTGGCGCTCGGCTTAATTGTTAGTTTTACTTCAGTCACAAACATATCTTTATTTTCTAACGTAAGAATAATTTGCTCAGTGCCCTCTATTACCTGTATAAAAATTATACGAATTATAAGAAATATCCCTCTAATTAGAATTCCTACTCACGTTAATGCATTTGTTAGTAAATTTTCTGCACTTGCAAAAAAAATACATTATTTTTATAAAGTGATTTTATTGAAATAATACAAGACAACAAATAAAAAAAGTGAACAATCGAAGCAAAGAGGACAAATCAAGAAAAAACTCCCAGGCGTCTTTCTCTCAATTTTAATGAAACTTGATAGCTTCGTAGAGAGTTGAAATATTCGATATGTATTTTTTATTAGCAAGCAAGTGTTTAAAAGGTAAAATCACCCTTCAAAAAAATTGACCAAATTTTCATTTTTTGGCTATAACTTCTGAATAAAGAATAACAGTGTAATTTCATAAATTAAGTAAGTCCTAAATGCAAAAATTCAATCGAACTTTACCTTGGTTTCTGGTATAAGAGTCAGCCAAGTCATTGCAGGAAATGATAATCCCTCGACATGTACAAAGCTTGGAGCATTTCCTTTAACATATGTGGTATCGATTATAACGTAATGGACTTTACCAATATGCCCCAACATAAATATAGCCCATTCCTGAATCAAAAATTGATAATAAATTATTTTGTAATTACTACTATTTTGTGTGTGTGTGTGTGTGTGTGATGGCACAAAAATATTAGAAAAAGATAATATTTTGGGGAAATAATTATTCTATGCAATGTAACAAACACGTTAAAATTAATGTACATACATTGTACGAAGTACTGAAAGAAGATAATTTTCAGACCATTTGTTATAATTTTACGATTAGTGCATTTTATCTTGCGTACCACATCATCTCTAGCCTTTCCCACTACGGATTGTTCAGATTGTTGTGCCATGAGTGGTATATTTTTCATATTTGGCATATTTTTCGCAGTTACCCATCCATCATCCGAGTTTATGGGGCTTTCCAGATTTCAGTAAGTTATTGGGATGCCCGGAGTGTTTGCTACTGTAGGATACATAACGATCATTATAAATCCTGGAGATCAGATCGAATCGCACAGAGTCGGGTTGCTGGTAAAGTCCATGCACTGTCTTTCCATAAACGCGTAGTCTGGCGACACCACCGTTGGGGAAGATGTTGAGCCGCAAATGAGTAACACTTGGCTAATTCGTATTACATTTGACAAAGAATTTTTTACTAACTGACGGATAACCGGGTTATAGATTTGTCGTCGTGAGCAAATCTGGCCAGGCCTGAAAATGCATTTATCATATGCGACGAAAACAAAGCAAAGGGAACGCATTTTTTATACGTAGAAGAAGTTACTTATCTTGTAAAGATCAGTTTTGAAAATAAACTGCTAGAATATTGCAAACTGCAAAGGTGATAGATTGTAGAAATATATATATATATATATATATATATATAAATAACAGAATAAAATAATTAAATTGTAAAAATAATTTAAATGTGTTTCTTCATTTATATTCAATATTTTCAATTAAACACACACACACACACACACACACACACACACACACACACACACACACACACAGACATTAATTTAGAAGTTAACTTCATAAAAATTAAAATTGCAAAAAAATAAAAATTTCAATAATACAGATTTTATAATATAGTTGTATTTTTTAGATGCCTACCTCTGAATAAATTTGATTGATACGTTTCATCTCAGGCAAGGTAGCGTTTTGGCTTAATCTATCAGTCCGGTTTTGAATATGAACAGGTATAGCTGCGTAATAAATTAATTGTAATATGTAGAAATTAATATCAATTTCTCTAAATACATGAAATTCTAAAAAGTTATCTCAAATAAACAACCTCTCCTAGCGCTTTGTATGAAAAACTGGATCGGAAAATTGTTTGAAAAAAAAGCCGTGTCTATGCAAATAAAATCTATTTTAACGTCAGCTGCGAACTCGATAATCGCAAAATCAAGTTTTTTTTCGTGTCTACTTTTGGTTACCCATCCGTCCATAATTCGTTTACCAAAATTCGTAAAGCCCTCCTGTTGCACAGGTTCTTCTTCCTAAAATAAAAAATAAACAATAATGAATATATTAATATTGTGCGCATACTTCTTGCTATCAACACCACTTACCTTAAGTAAATTTTTGGCCACACCGAAATAATCATCAGTAGCAAATACAATTCTCGCACCGTTCTGGAAATTATCAATAAATATATTAAAATCTTCATCAGTTGCGGTTAAAGAAACAAGCAATTTGTTTTACAATGCAACATCATTAATCATTTGAATAACGATGATGTAAGAGAATATGTTTGAAAGAATCAATAAAGAAAAAAGAAAGAGAGACGGCTTGAAAATTCAATAATAAATCTAAAAGCATTATCGGTTTTATACGTTGTTGATAAAACAAATATTGTATTTTGTACAATCTATGTGTTAAAAATACATTGTTGATAAAATAAATATTGTATTTTGTACAATCACAAGAATATAATATTACTTAAGAATAAGAAATTTATTTAACAAAAAAATTGTTACGTAATTTTATAGAACTATATACCTATGCTATATTGTAATTCGGTTGATTAAAGAAAATAACTTCAAGGATCATTATGTATAATCAATTAAATTCTTATGTTTCTGTATGTATGTATGTGAATATGATTCCAATAATATCATATTTGAAGAGAAAAATTACCTCTCTAGATGACAATTCATACACTTCCCTCTCATCCATACCGAGTTCCTGTATATTTTTATTTATTTCTATCTGTAATAATATAAAGTATTATTTTTGGTATCTATTTATGGAGATCGTGTAGTTAAAAGTATAAGATGTATAAGAAATAGGAATAACGTCAAATTTCTTAAGAACACAGCAAGCTGTCTTGTGATAATGTAGACGCTATACTAATCCAATGTAATAATAAAAATTTGATATTACTTATCTATTTTATATATATATTTTATATATATTATTTAATATTTAAATTCTATTCTATATAGAGATAATAAACATATATATATATACCTTGTTCTTAATATAAATAAGTTGAGTAACTGTTTCGTTATATCACGATATAACAAAATGTTGCAAAATCATGTTATATATAAAGCCAGCTTTTGTGGCTTGTGCCGTGATTAATTCAACCTGTTCACCGTTCTCTGGATAGAATTGTAACACTGCTCTTGCGCTTCTTGACAGGCATGCATACAACGTTGAGAAGAAACGATATAAACGTTTTGTAGGATTGTGCAGTTTTGCTTGCATAGCACAACCACTGAAGCGCAGAAATACTGACAGCCCCATCAAACGTACCAGTTTTAAATGGCAATCATTGACCTATATCTCCCAAAATTAAGTCACCATCTAATTCTCTTTCATCACAGCTACGTCTAAAAATTATGTAATATGTTAATATGATTATATATCATCTTTCACGCAAATTTTTAGACAGCGTTACTAGCAACGTGCACAACTTTATTTGAGGTTATAATTGGGTACAACATTCATCGCACGATATTTATCTTAATTGCAAATCGGAAACGTACCTCGAGTCCAGCTCTTCTGCGATCAACGAAGTCGTGATCGAACGTGTCAGTCGTCACTTTCTGCCAAGCGTAGAGAACCTTCTGTTCCGGCAGCGGTGCAATGGTAACATGATGTAGGGATACGAAATCTCCAGATAAGAGCACGAAGCAATTCAAATTCAGTATATCGCCGGCACAATTATATGGTGTTACTGCCGTTTCGCGTACGCGCGTGCGGCTCGTGCAAACGTTATTCACGCGCGGCCGCAATCGCGCGGCAGAAACGCTTCGTGTGAACAGGCTCCTTGATCTCAGTATCCTCAGCTCTTTGCCGTCAATATAAAAATAAAAAATAATATAATAGGTTATAACCTGTATGTATAAACACTCACGTAAACGTAGTAAACAGTAAATAGGTTATAACCTGTATGTATAAACACTCTCGTAAACGTAATAATAAACAGTAAATAAAATAAGTATAATAGTAATTAATCGTCGCGTCGCGTAAAGAGTCACGGTCGGTCTCGCTCCGCGCGTACTTCGTACTTACCGTGTCTCTCGAGTGCTCTCGAGCACAGTACAGTAGTCTCGATCTCGAGAGGGGGTTTTATCTGTTACATTCCTCGGCTGAGGAAATAAGGTGCCTTGTACCCTAAGGTAATTAACACAAGCAATGTAAACCCAGTTATTCATTCACACTGCCACCATGATACACTTAAAATACCTTGATCTTTTTGATCCTTTACGAATCTTAAGCCTTGCAGATTGTGAATCCTTTCCGATTCCCAATCGTGCAGACCATTAATCCATAAGGATCTTAATCAGAAAAAATCTCTTAGCAGAGTATATATGGGACGAAGGCCGGGTCGGATGATTCGAACCACGGACTGCCACGAACCTTGGTGTTACTAATCATTCGCGTAGCCACTCATGGTGTTAGAAGACAGGTGTAACAGTTTCGAGGATGCGCAGTCGTCATTTTCTTTGACCAATCAGAACTTTATCCAAGATGCCAAAAGCAATATGGCTCCTGCTCCCAGTATTGTGAAGTATGTACAGTTAAAGGTTACATTGTGTGATATTAGATATTCTATTTTTGCGGAGAAGCTATGCCAACGTGCTGTGTAAAAAATTGTAAGAATCGTACGAATCATAATGGGACGAAAGGAATTAAGTATTTTACTTTTCCTAAAGAAACATCTATTCGTCAGCAATGGCTTAATGCCTGCCAAAGAAAAGAAACGGATATGAAAGTTGATTCGGGTAAGTTAATGTAAAGAAAATGATAATTAAGTTAATGTTTTAACTTCCAACTCAATACAATGTCATTATTGCATGTGTTATATTATGATATAATATGCTTACAGCAAGGATATGCGCAATCCATTTTGATGAAAATTGTTTGGTGCTTGAGAAGACAAAACCACGATTACAAAATAAACCAGCTAAAGAAGTTTTAAGGTTGAAACAGGGATCTGTTCCAACATTAAATCTAGAAAAAAAGCGAAAAGATATGTCGCAGAGCAAAGAAGACAACAAAAAAATTAAAGTACCGTGAGTATTTTAACATGTGTGTATCTATATATATAAATGTACAAATGAAATTAATGCCTTATAATATTCTTTCAGAGTTAAGTCATTTGTTCCAACATACACAGAACTTGTGCAATACGCACAACAGAAACAGCGTTTATCGCAGGAAGAAATTGTAATAAATGTGGAAACAAACAAAACACAAGATATGGAAGAAGTTGCAAAAAATATAAATAAAGCAGCTATACAAAGTATGGAAGAGCAAAATAAAACGGTGCAACAAGAGATGTATGTAATTAAATGTTTCTTTGAAATTATTATTTAATAGGTTCGAATCATATTTAATTTGTTAGTATGTATTGTTATGAAAAGTATTATGTATTTTACAGAATGCAAGAGACTGGCAATAATGCAAATGTTGATGTCGAAACGTTATTGATGCAATTAAGAAATGCAGAGAAACGGAACCAAGAACTCCTAAACAAAAATAAAAATTTTTTAGAAGAAAAAGAATTCTTAGAAGAAAATAATCAAAGTTTAAGTATACAAGTTACACAGTTGCAAACAGAAGTTGAAAAAATGGCAAAGAATAGGCATAAAGAGGCGGAAACAATAGCCATTGATGCTCTGCGTAAGGTATTTACACCTGGCCAGATTAAAATGGTAATGTCATCGACAAGGAGTCATGTCAAATGGTCAGCTGAAGATATTACATCAGCCATTTCATTAAGAGCATTAAGTC
The DNA here is from genome assembly GCF_048541705.1 of Temnothorax americanus. Lineage (NCBI taxonomy): Eukaryota > Metazoa > Arthropoda > Insecta > Hymenoptera > Formicidae > Temnothorax > Temnothorax americanus. The sequence continues at coordinate 715,395 of NW_027509789.1, forward strand.
CAAAAGCTTACAGGTATTTAAGAAATGTAAAAAAATTTCCATTACCGTGTGCATCAACGCTGCAAAATTGGATTGATCGGTTCAGCGTTTGGCCTGGAATTTTACATGATGTTTTCAACATTATGTCGAGTATAGGACGTAATTTGTCAATCACGGAAAAATTAACTGTTCTTACCTTTGACGAGATATATATTTCGAATAAATTAGACTTGGAAAGAAAGCAAACAGAAAATTTATGGGCCTTTTAAAACGTGCCAATTTGTAATGGCTAGGGGTTTGTTTAAAAATTGGAGACAACCTGTATTTTATAATTTTGACGTAGCGATGTCCCACGACATTTTGTTCAGTATCATACAAAATCTTTATTCGATTGGTTATATTGTTGTGGCCGTAATTTGTTGGCCGAGAATTTGTCAACCGCGATAATGTAATCGGTAACTTTTTAATGTGTGCTTGATGACAGCGCTAATTTGAGCACGATTTTGAACATGCTTGCGTGACGCATATTACCGACGATGACTATCAAAATTTAATGTTATTGTATATAATTTGCTTATATGAGCTCCAATAGACGTTAATTTTATTAACTTGAATGTAACAGTTACCCTAAAGAAGACCAAGTAGGTCGAAACGTTGGCTACGAATTAAAATAGATCACAATTTAATGTAAAATTCTTTAATAATAATAACACGGAAAATATATAAATAGATATAAATATAATAGATATAAATGTAATTGATTTATTGAAATAGTCAAGTAAGAGGAAACCGAACCGCCATGTTCGTAGAAAATAACAACCGTGGATTAAATTTAATAGAGATACCACGTTAAAAAGAACGCGCCTTATTAAACTCTACCTCTTGTGTGGTGTAGAAAAGAGTTCAACTACGAGCAATGTTGTCGCCAACTTGACGGTACGACGCTCATTATGGCGATGTTTGCCGTCGACATTGTGTCGATTGTAAAACTCCATTTGTGCCACTAATTTATTATTTCCTAATTTTATTAATAAAAGAAATTTTTATATATTTAAAAATTTATTTTAAAATATATAGAAATAAAAAACTATTGTAATAGTATAACAAATATTATAGTCGCAATAAAGATTATCACAATAAAAAAAGTGTGCAAGTAGAAACTTGCACATTGCTTCCTTATAATTTTTAAATGTACAAATTATAAATTTGCACGTTGCTTAATCAACATTTTATTTCGCTCATAAAGCTTCCTCTATGAGGAAAAGCCAAATTAATAATAATTATGCATAAAAAATAGGTTTCCCTAAATAATTAAGCAACGTGCAAATTTATAATTTGCATACTTTCTTGCGTACTGATGTTCACAACCGTGTTGAACCAGGACGTCGGCAAGTGCGATACTTATTGCTAACGAGATTGGCACTGCTAAGAACTGAAAAAGAATGATTAAGGAAACTTTATGCAGATTGTTCTTGAACAGATATTCGATATGGCAAAAATTTGTGCCCTGAATTATTTATTTATTTAAAATTAATGGAGGGAGAGAGAGAGAGAGAGAGAGAGAGAGAGAGAGAGAGAGAGAGAGAGAGAGAGAGAGAGAGAGAGAGAGAGAGAGAGAGAGAGAGAGAGAGAGAGAGAGAGAGATTACATATTTATGCATTTACTATGAAATATTATTTTATTAGTATAAAAATCGAATCAAAGGAAAAGTAAAATGCAGAAAAAGAATAACGTTTTATTACGTATTAATTTTTACAAAATTTCTGTCTAACGCTGATGACATATGGCTTTATCATTAAAAAGTTCTAATTCCAGGAGTTAAAAACTCATAAAAATATTAAACAATGTAAAACATATGTCAGAAAAGTTTATTCACTATAATCCTCGATGCGAAAACATCGTGTTGCTCTTACTACAGTTTCTTACTACACTTGATGAGACTAACGCGATTCCTCAGTGTCACTTATATACATATGCAGATAATCAAGAGACACGGTAGTGTCTCGCGCCAAGTACACGCGGAGCGAGACCGACCGTGATTCTTTTACGCGACGCGACGGGTTGCGAGTACCCGAGATGTTGAGATCTCGATAACGAGTGAACGAATCAAGTTCTAAGTAGGCTTGATCGATAGCTTGGGGTCCAATTAGGGGGGGGTTTCTCTCATAATATTCCGCTACGTGCCTTACGAGCGGAGATATTGCGACGCAAAGTCCAAATGTGAAAATTTATTTTTAAGATACTCCTCCTCCTAACGCTCTCATTCAATATTATTATGATTATCAGAGAAACGTCCCTTTCACTTTTTCGACGCTGGCGGCGCAGGTATCGCCAGTTTCGATATCGCGCGCGTATTTCAAAACGCACAAAATTACCTTTTTTAAAAAAAAGTAAAAAAAGGCGCCAAGTACACGTATAGTAGTGTATATGTTGTTACCTAAAAAAAAAAAAGAAAATGGTAGTATTATACCTCGAAAAAACCTAAGTAACAAGTGGTAGATCTTTATATCTCGAAAAATCTCGAAAAAATCTAAGCAGTAGTATCTTTATTTCCGAAAAATTATAACCCAAGTGATACACGTCACAAAATTATGTTACCTTATCAAAAAGAAGAGTCGCGCTTCAAGTGATCTATTACAATTACAAAAAAGAAATGATATCTCTTTAAGTTAGAGCGCCAATTACAGAGAGAACATGTATATTGCCTCAAAAAATAATTGTTGCACTACATTGAAAAATCTTTACATTGTGTCAATTAGAAAAGAATGTATAATAACAATTTTATAAGATTAAAAAATTTTATTTAAATTTAACAAGGGAATACAAGATATTTAAATACAAAGTTATTTACATGTGTATTTTTTAATGGCCACAAAGAATTACAGAAGTAACAGTACAAAATAAAAATATTTTATTAAAATACATAAATTTTTCTTGTAAAAAAACTTGGCGCTGCTAGACCTTTTAAATAAATAAAAACAACAATAAATAAAAATAATTCAGAGAAGAATACAATGGGAGTAATATTAAATGATTATCAGCGTGGATGTGGGAGTGAGTGATATGGGTGTGCGTGACGACGCGGACGGCGGATAATGCGGCTTATAATTAAGTATAGAATAAGTTTATTTATTTATTTAAAATTTCGAGGTCTAGCAGCGCCAAGTTTTTTTACAAGAAAAATTTATGTATTTTAATAAAATATTTTTATTTTCTACTGTTACTTCTGTAATTCTTTGTGGCCATTAAAAAATACACATGTAAATAACTTTGTATTTAAATATCTTGTATTCCCTTGTTAAATTTAAATAAAATTTTTTAATCTTATAAAATTGTTATTATACATTCTTTTCTAATTGACACAATGTAAAGATTTTTCAATGTAGTGCAACAATTATTTTTTGAGGCAATATACATGTTCTCTCTGTAATTGGCGCTCTAACTTAAAGAGATATCATTTCTTTTTTGTAATTGTAATAGATCACTTGAAGCGCGACTCTTCTTTTTGATAAGGTAACATAATTTTGTGACGTGTATCACTTGGGTTATAATTTTTCGGAAATAAAGATACTACTGCTTAGATTTTTTCGAGATTTTTCGAGATATAAAGATCTACCACTTGTTACTTAGGTTTTTTCGAGGTATAATACTACCACTTTCTTTTTTTTTTTAGGTAACAACATATACACTACTATACGTGTACTTGGCGCCTTTTTTTACCTTTTTTTAAAAAAGGTAATTTTGTGCGGATAATCAACGACGCGCGGCTGCAATCGCGCGGCTTGAGCGTAAAAAATCGCGCCATTGACACTCGACTTTAATAGAATTATAAATAGCTCGATATCTCAAAATTTGCGGAAGTTAGAGCAAACACGGACATTTCTCAAAAAATTCAAAATTTTATAAAACATTACAAATCGCTTTGCTCCTATTTTATTTCGCTCACAAAGGACCTCTTATGAGAAAGCTTGTATTTTATTTTATGCATAATTATTAGTATTTATTAATTTGGCTTTATCATAGAGGAAGCTTTATGAGCAAAATAAAATAGGAGCAGCTTAGTAGCACAAGTGAGGCTTTACAATTGACGCAATGTCAAATCGATGTTGACTTTGGGAGTTCAGGCTACATGGTCCATATATGGACTTTGTATATGGACTTTTGTATATGGATCGTGTATAAAGTTGGATCTAATCAACCAAATCTTAAAGAATTATATATGAAATAGGGGTAAAAAAGACTGAAAAATACATATAATAAAATTAGAAATAGCCCGATATCTTAAAATTTACGGAAGTTAGAGCTACCACAGACATTTCTCAAAAAATTATGGACCTTTGATCTCGATCGCGTATAAAGCTGGGTTTAATCAACCAAATCTGAAAGAATTATATATAAAATAGGGGTAGAAAAGACCGGAGAAGAAATTGTTTTTTTAGTTTTCGATGCCAATGCATTCAGAATGTACGCATACACATACGCATACACATACGTGTGGAAAGTTATAAACATATAAACCCATGTGGAACCCGGTTTTGCGTGGAAAGTGTATGCGTGGAGGCAGTAGGTTCCGCCCCCCCGCGCTCCACTATTGTTAAACTAGATACATAGTGTGCCTTCAAAGTATTATACACATGCGTGTGCTTTCCACTGCTTTAAAATTTCCATTCACATTCACTGCTTTAAAAGACTTTCCTTTGTTCATACATGGAGGGGTAAAAGTCATAGTAGTGTAAGTCAAATTTTTTTAAATTTTTTCTCGTGTGTATAGATGCAATCTATACAATATATAAATTGCATCTATGCACACAAAAAAATATTTTTAAAAATTTGACTTACACCACTGTGGTTTTTACCCCTCCACATGTACTATTTTCACATATACATATATTAGTCGTTTATGCCTTTCAATGCTCAAAATAACTGCTATATTTTTCAAACTTTTTTGGTTAACTTTTTAATAAAAAACGAGCGATGGCTAAAACCTTCTGAAAGTCACTCAGGAGGGTGACCTTGGCAACATATGTCAAGTGCAAGGTCATCGGGGCTGGATCCGTTATTGTAAAGTTTTACCGAAGTGCCGTCGTTAATGAGTACAGAAGGAGCGAGACACCATCGCGGAGCGACGACCTGCGCGTGTTCACACTGTACTGATAATAGATACAAAATACAATATTTTCTATTTATTTTGATTATTTTCTGGAGAAACATATACATTGGAGTAATTTTCCGTAAAAAATTATTTTTTCTCGCGTATATGTATTTAATTAATAAAATTTTATTTTACTTCTCTGTGGCACTTGTGATATTTTACGCAAATTATTTTTAAAATGTTATAAAAGAAGTGAGCAGTGTGTTTGCAGATGTATACAATATACACCCACACTAAACTTTTACGCTATACTTTGATTTTAAGTCTGTTTTATATGACTTATTGTATAGAATTTGAATAAAATCATAAAAAGCCACTGAAAAATAAAATAAAATTCTTTTAATTAAACCAATATATAGTATTTCCAAAAGTTTTTTCTTATTTTAAAAGGAATTAGAAATTAATACTTCAATACACTACCTAAGGTAAATGTACCAATGCCTGGACACGTAAGACCTATGTCTGGACACCTTTATCATTTTAGTTATTAAATAAATAACGCGAATTAAAATCAAAGATAAAAATATAATACAAGAAAAATATTTTCATCTTTGATTCTTTGATTTTAATTCGAGTTATAACTTATTTAAGAAAGGCCTAAAATGATAAAAATGTCCAGACATAGGTCTTACGTGTCCACGCATTGCTATATATATTTACTTTACACTCAAAATTTTTATCTCGATTATATATCTCATAAAGAATGTATTTTGGAAAAAAATGTTTAATATGAAAGTTGTCGAATCTAACAGAGGAAAAAATATGTAAACTTTTTTTTCAATTGGACTCAAAAAATCTCTTTAAAATTTAATGCTTATAAATTAAAAAAAAATACTGTAATTTTGAATAAAAATTGTGTATACTTTGAAGTATTAAATTTATTTGATTCCCCTTAGCCAACGGCTGGTGCGAGGCACATTTCACTACAAACAAACGTTGTAGCTTGTGATAGAGATAGATAATTGCGGATTAATTATGAGTTTGCTTAGCTTAAAGTATACTATCTAACCTTCATTTTAAGTTTTTTTTTTGAATTTTCACATCGGGTTCATCACCTATACTTTTGTCAAAAATGACTAAAAACACGTCTTTTTTACATATTTAATCTCAATTTTTTTAAAAACCAGATGTGATAGAAAGATTTCACTGACAGATTCGGATTTAGTGGGCAAAAATCTACAGAAAACGACTCAGAAAACTCAATCCGCACCTGACACGTCGACCAGTGTTAAATTATTTGACGTAAATCGCAGTTGCTATATTTGTCAAATCCGGAATTAGAATTATTAGGTTCTCATCTTAGATAACAGGCAAGGTAACGCATTAGAAGGTTTATAATATATTGAAAAAGTCTTTAAGCATAGTAAATTTTTATCATATGCCCATGGGCTAAAAGTATTTCGTCGGGTTGATTTGTATTATTGTATACATTATAACCATGATGACGCAAACCTTTTACAGCGTGATCTTTTGTGCAGTTTAGATTCTTGGCGTAATACAAATAATTTACATTTTCTAATATATCCAAATGTCGTAATTCACTTTAGTCGGAAAAAGAATATATTTGTACATGATTATTTTTTAAATGGATAGATCTATGCTCTCTCGGTAACGGACTCTACTCGTGACTTAGGTGTAATAATTTTGCACAGATTTTATCATAAAAAACATATTCAAACTGTCACGAGGTGTGCATTTAAAAGACTTGGATTTGTTACATGCGATCTTTTAAATATTTACAAAATATCTATTGTTTCTTAGCTATGATAGCTTAGTATGCTCTCGGCGGAGTGTCGAAAGACTATCGAACAATGTTGTAAGATTTTTTATGGAACACTTTATTACTAGGCTATTTACAGGCGTAAGTTACTCGGTAACTTTACAATTGCTCTGAACGTATCTATTGTCGAAGAGCTCCTTAGTCAGACTGATCGTCGGATCGGCAGAGCCAATATGTTATGCTCATCTAGAGGAAAGTCACAGAGCGCGGCCAGCGTGTTTCAATAGTATCACGTGTACACCAACTCTCATTACTTGAATTATACATACATAGTTCACGTGTACTAGTGTCGAATGTTTAGGTCTCGAATGTTTAGGTGAAATTCCTGAGCGCATTCCGTAACATCTATACTTTTTAAGATTATTTTGCTCGTTGGTCAGACCACAGCTAGAATATGCTGCAATTATTTGGGCACCGTACTAAATTAAATATTATGTAATAATTAAGAGGATCCAATACCGTTTTCTCCGTAGAGTTTTCTTATGGAGAACCAATGTGTTATTCTGATCATATTTATGATTTCATGTTAAATAAGCTTAATTTACTAACATTTTGGAATGTAGAAGAACTTTTTTAGACTTATTGTTTCTCTTCAAATTAATTAATGGGCGCGTATTATTTGCTCTGACTTATTGGATCGCGTATTATGCTAAACACGGATGAGTTAATTGCGTTTTCTTAAATGTTATTTTTTAGTCGTAACTACATATATCTGAGCTAACAAAGCCTTAAGACATAGATTTCAGATTAATCAAAGATCAGTCGTTAAATCTTTTAAATATGCACACTTTTATCATGTGAAAAAAAATGAAAAAATGAAATTTACAATAGCACAAATTTTTGTCGCATGTAATAAATAATTGTAGATTAAACTAAATTTTTCGACAAGAAAATATTGCAAAGAGAAAGGGAGAGAGACAGAGAGACAGAATGAAAGAAAAATTTTTTTTCAAGTAAAAAACAATATGTATTTTTTATCTTAGTATGTACGTATGTATATATACACTACTAAAAATGGAAACTGTTTTACGATCTAATGCAACGTGACGTTATAATAAGCAATAATGGTATAATACTTAAAACATCAAACATATTTTTTAGGTTCAAGCTTCAAATTATAAGCTACTTAAACATTGTAACTTTGAAACAATAATTGCGTAATAGTGTGTTTAAAACTTGCATCATAGCAAGATGACTTATAATTAATTGTTTAATCTTATTGTGCAGAATATTGGCGCCACGATTGCTGTTTGTTATTATTTGTGAGGTTTTTCTTTTTACAGAAATTAATCTTAGAGAGATTGTAAGTTGCAATCAAGTACCACTATTCGATTGAGAGAGAAACCTGAAAGTAACTCTATCCCGCGGGCAATTAATCCAAACGTTCATTCTTTTTTATTCAGGTGTAAGGTGTAGGTTATCACATTATCAACAGATAGTTCTTTTTCAAAATCTACAAACTTCTTAGATCTTATCAAAGTAAAACATCAATAATTATATGGAAGATTATTTGCGTGATTTTTTAATTATCTAAATATATATATATATGTATATATACCGAGGGTGTATTTTTTCTTCTCCATCTTCTCGCCAGGTACTACATTTTATCATTTAAATTGTTGTATAACGCAAGTTCACCGAGTTATTTCCTTATTAGTAGTAAATCAGTTTTCACATCACTTCCATTCCACCGTTTTGCGTATTCTCTGTGAAGCCTAATGTGGACGTAGGCGCATCCTGCGACGTATCTTCTAATGCCGGCGCATCCATGCCTTCGGGAAGACTGTTCGCTGATCCAGTTGGGCAGTCGTCCCAATTTATTTTAAATCTAGTGACGCGCGGTTTATCGCCTAGTATATTCCTCTGAACTTTATCGAATTGCGGCTGCGGCGGTGGATTCTCCCGGAGTTCTGGATCCGTGTATTCGTTATTTATAAAGTAACCCACGCGAACAAATTCGTGACCTCTGTACGAACAAGTCAGCAACACGACGGTTACGCCTAAAGCATCGTTGACTGGGATCCTACTCACATCAGGTGGATCAGCCTAATAATGGAAAGAAAGAAAATAATCAGATAATGCCAACATCATTAAATTAGATAAATTGCGATATATTTATATCTGCTGATTTAAGATATTTTACCTGAAATACAAACATGTGTCTTCCTTCTGGGATTGGACCAACGTAAATGGTATCCAGGACTTGATCAAATTCCTCCGACTCTGCGCTACCCACATATATCATCTTCCATTCCAAATCTAAAAGAATATCAGTGTTATATATACTAATACGTTTCTTCAGCATATATATACATATAGAATATAAATCATATATAATCCTAGTAAGCAAAATGGTAGCATAGATTTGATAAGATATGTCAACAGATATCAACTGCGTCCGTATTCAGCTTATGTTCTGCTAGCAGAGTCTGCTAACATAATCAGACAGCAGAATGGCAGTGGAAATCGCACAGAGCCTGAACGGTTCCAGCAGAATCTACTTGATTTCTTTGGCCACCAATCTACTTATCTAACTATGTCAGTTTTGTTATACTTCTATTGGTGTTCTGTCGACATCATGTGATATATCAGAACCGACATCAAATCTAGTCTTTCTACGACAAACTTTATAGCAGATACTTTGCAAGATCTGCTTTCGACAGACTTGGCTGTCTGGGAATGTTACAGGACATGTACACAAGAGAATTGAAACAACTACGTTGCAAGGAAGCTTGATCGACAAAAACTTATCACATTAGAGCACACGTCACCCTTTTCACCGTAAATAAATTCTACGTTTTACGATCAAGCGGATTGTGGAACATTCGTGATACAGTTCCGTATCATTGGCGGCTGTGGGCATCATGGCAATTGTAAAAATTAATCTAAAAAACGGTCGTCCGCGCGTTCGAGGTTAGAGTAACGGATAGAGGAACGGCGTCCTCTGCGCGAACTATCGTATTCACAAAATCGTGATTCGCACCTTCCTTCAATTCCTCGATGCACTCGAACGTGACCTCGAACTGGAACGGATTCAGGAACGGCGAGGGATTGTCCAGAACGGCGACGTTCGCCAGCTGAACCTTGGCCATGATATATCCCACGAATTTCGAGAGGTTTGAGCGTCCCAACCAGTCCCAACGAACGCGCGCCGCGCGGAGACGATTTCACGGCACGTCAGTGGTACGCAACTTATAATGCGCGTGCAGCGATATCTACGCTACGATCGTAGGTTCGCGAGCCGACGAATAAACAACTTCATCGCAGCACGCACTCACGCAGGGTAGTTTGGCGGCAAACGAACCGAAGACGCTTTCGGTGACACTGCGCGAGCATAAAAAAAAAACCGGTTGTTCATCGTCGAAATTCGATATCGTGTTTACGACGGGCGCGAGCGCGGCAAGAAATTCGCGCTAGAATTATAGAGCAGCATATTTTCGTGCTGTATAGCCCGGGAGGTAGCGACACAAAAGTGTCAGCGATTTGATTAGTCTTGGAACAAATTAATTTCTTTTGTTTTAATAGTGTTGTTGATGAAATGCAGAGTCTGGCTGCGCTGTCTCGCTGGAATGGGCGTTGCGGCGCCTTTGATCTTGTCGAAAAAACACTTATGTTGGAAGAATTTGATTAGTGCTAAGCTTTTATATATTTATTGTTTTTGTATAAAGAAATGTTTTAGAAGAATCTGGCATGCAACTGACACTGGAAAATGAGTCTGGCATCCTCCCAAAGTCGTTTTAAAAAGTCGATTTGTAGAATCATTTGATTGTCAAGATGGTAGTTTAAATATATAAAATTATAAAAAAATAAGTCTGGCTACTTGTACTGGCTGGAAAATTGGTCTGGCACCCCCTTTAAAGTCGTCTGCACGAGCGCGCCGGTAGCTCGTTGCCCGCCGTATCTCTAAATATTATTAACGCATTACTCATTGAAAAAGATTTTACTTGTCCAAAGGAAAAACGTAAACGATTTCGTGCTTATTAGTAGTGGAATGATGTGTAATTAATTATGTACTAATCAGAAATAAAGTAATTAAAAAAAAAACTATTTTAAAGTAGTCAACATTATGCAAGTATACGCTTATAAAAAATCAATTAATTTTATTTATTAAAATTATTAATTTATTCATCTGGATAATCTGTAATTAAACTTTTAATTTCTGATAAACTTTTATTTTCATTATCGGGGAGCTCGGTATATTGTCGGTATCGTCATCGGATTCTTCTTCGATTTCTTTTGATTGAGTACGTTCATGAGCGCGAAATCACGTGATTTCGATCTGACGCTAGCGTCAAGCAAAGAAAGCTGGATTTTCTCAGCGCGTCAAAGCCAAAGCAGCGCGAAGACGCCGAAATTTTGACGCTGTTTTTCTTTTCATGAATTTCAATTGACGCCGGTGTCAATTGTGGTCATGCGACCTTCTTGCCGCTGAAAATGAGCGTCGAGCGTTAGCATGAAAAAGCATCTAATATGGACGCCGAGAAGGCGCACGAGCGTCACATTTAAACCCATCAGTTTGAACGATGAGTCAGACGATCGAAGACGCGTGTGTTTGAATTCGAAAAATAATTTTGTAAAGAAAATGAGACTATATAATGAGTCACGTTTATTCGCATTTCCGTAAATTTGCCTCGAGCTAGAGGCACACGTTTGTTTAAAGCGATATTCATTTGCAGCGAATCACGCGCCACGGTCGTCGGCGTCGAATGAAAAGCGGAAGATACGAAACGACGCGAGGCTTCTCTATTCGCAATGTCGTCCTATATAAACGATATTCTTTATGCATATAAAGGGGGGTTTTTCGGTCGCTCCCGGGTGGGAGCTATTTAGTGTCTTGCACCATCGGTGATTGACACATGGCCTCTTGATCTAGTTAAAACACTTTGTACTTTGCACTTTGTATAACAATACTATTTTGCGCTTAACCTATCTGGAATTTTTACTCGTACTATTTATATAATTCTCTTAATCGACTTAATAAATTGAAATATTATATTCAAAACTTTCCATTTTTTCCGTTTAATTAATTTAACTATATCAATCTCTTCCAAAAATCCAATAGCTCTCAAATCCTTATCCATCTTTATTCTCGGTTCATCGTAGAGACTGCACTGCAGAATTACGTGGTTCAAATCTTCCCTCTCGTGACCACAGTCACATCTCTCGCTTTCAACGTATCCCTTTCTCTTCAACGAAGAACCCAGATTGTAGTGGTGTGCTCTGACTCTATTTATCCAAGTTATGAAGTATCTTTCCTTATCCAGCTTCGAAAACCATGGTTTTGTGGCCCGTCGCTCATAGAAATTCGTGAAGTAGAAAATACCCTTGTACGCAGATTCTGCTACGATCGAGTTCTGCGTTGCATCCCACGTAGCTCTTTTAATACTAGTCATCATATCACCTACTGGTACAACTATAGAAGGGTCCGCTTCCTCAGTAGCAGCCTCCTTGGCTGTTGCATCCACCACCTCATTTCCGAGTATTTCCTTGTGAGCGGGAATCCATACAAGTATAACTCTTTTTTCGTGTTTATAGCAAAGCTCATACAATATTCGTCTAGCTTCTATAATATATTGATTCCTATGAACATCCAATGTATTATTCCGGATACTCATCAACACTGATCTGCAGTCTGACAGAATAATCATATCTCTTGCTCTCTTCTCGATCTGGCCGAGCATCAGCTTCAACGCAGCCATCACCGCGAAGGCTTCCGCAGTGTACGACGAACACATGAACGGAAGACTGATTTTATATGCAATCTCCTGATCACATATAATCACGGAGGCTCCAGTAGATCTCTTGTTATCGTCTTGGGATCCATCTGTGAAGATAATTTCTGGCAATTCCAACTCATATTGCATAGTGATCTCCCTGATCAAAATTTCATCTGAAAATTTTTTGAATTTCCTTTTCAAACCGATGTCGAAATCAACTAAGGGAACAAATGTATGTTCTTCATAATTTCCCTGAAAGACCTCGAACTGCCGTGATGGGCCCAACCAGTTTCTTCTCTTCAAGGAAGATTTCCAAACCTCCGACATGAGGGAAAATCTGTATGTAGGAAGGAGAAACCGCGCATAACTCTCACAATCACAGGTGCGCTGTAGTTTCTGACATAAGCCATTTTGATTGTACACCATAGCTTTGTTGATAAAGTTGCTGCCAAGCATAAAAGCCCGGTCTCGAAGAGATCTCACCTTTGCTTCTGCCACAATTACGTTGTTCGGGGTACTATTCCTGTATCCCAGTGCAGTGCGTATACCCATAAACTGAGCTCGTTCTAACTTAAGTGAATACAAGGCATCTCTGGGATAATATATAAATAACCCGTAATCCATAACAGATCTAACGAGACTCTTATATAGCATCAGAGCTGTATTAGTCTCCATACCAGTAGAAACATGACAAAGATATCTCATAATAGAATTGGCTCTGTTTACTTTTCCTCTTATTTCCTGTGTTTGACGATAAACCGCTATCAAGCCAGATTCCAAGGAATTTAGCCTCACCTCTATTATATACCTTAGATCCTTGTATGTTGATAAACACGTTCTTATCCACGTATCCGCCTCTGGAAAATTCCACCAGTACTGTCTTCCTCGGTTCAAGGTCTAATCCAATCGTCGTGAGTCTTTCAGCGATTATGTTAACGGCTCGCTCCAACAAATCCCTGTTCTTCCTTCTACTAATCCCAGAAACGTATAGGCCAATATCATCAGCGAACTCAACTGCCTCGACTCCCTCGGGCAACTCCGCACATAAACCCTGCGTGAATAAAGAATACATGATAGGGCTAAGAATCGCGCCCTGCGGGAGCCTTCTGTAAACTAAACGATCCACATTTTCTTGAGAATTAATGGTAAATCTCACTCTTCTGCAGTATAACCATTTACTGATGAATCTAGCAATGTTTACCGGGCAATGAAGCGTAACCAGCTTATCCATCATGATCCAGTAATTTACACTGTCATATGCAGCGGAAACATCTAAAAAGGCTGCCAAGGTATATTCTTTTGAGCAGATAGAAGCCCGTATATCCGCCGTGATTCGCGCCAGGTTATCAGCGCAGGATTTACCTCGTCTAAATCCGCTCTGTGATTTGCTAAACTTTTCCTCGTTTTCCGCCCACCACATTAGTCTCTCATTAATGAGTCTCTCCATCAGTTTGCCTACACAAGATGACAGTAATATAGGTCGCACCTTCTCTCGTCCTGGTTTATCAATAAATATGACCTGGTACAATTGCCAATCCTCCGGAATGATTCCCGTTCGCCATACAGAATTGTACATACAGGTGTAACAGGACCTCCCTACCTGTATCCGGCAGTAGCCGAAGCATCTTGTATTCTACGCCATCCATCCCCGGCGCAGAGTCTCTTCTAGCCATGGTTATGGCCCTATCCAGTTCCGCCCTCGAGAAGGGGACGTCGAACTCACTGGTGACTCTCATGAAGTTGTCATAAGGCTTGTGAGCAGCAGTCGGGGGGGACAAACTGTCCGTAGTCTTCCTAATTTCCGTTTCCCTGTCATTCGACTGCCAATTATTCCAGGAGATATTATTCCTGGCCTTCTTAAATATACGAATAATCCTCCAAACATACCCAGAGTCCATAAATCGATTAATTCCTTGGCAAAATTCTTTGAAATTTTCTTTCTTCTTCTCATTGAGAGTCTTTTTAATCAACGCACAACATCTTTTGTATTCAACCCAAGAGTGAATAGTTTTATGTTTCTTAAAAGCAGAAAGGGCAGATTTCCTATTTCTAATCATCTCGTCACATTGCGCATCCCACCATCTATGGGATCTTTTGTTTGTATTTGGCTTCTTATTTACCTCGGATGTTGATTTTCTTCCAGAAGCTCTAGCGATACCATTCTTGAGAATATCTATAAATGTCTTATAATAAAAATCAATATTAAGATCAAAATTATCTGTATTTGTTACTGTGAATGTTTCAAATTCCCCAGTAATCAACTCACAATATCGCTCCCAATCCGTTCTTTTAGTGGAGACACGATTGGTTAGCTTCCTATAAATTCTTGTGTGTCGGTCGATCCGAAAAGTCAATGGAAAGTGGTCGCTACCCCAGTTATCGTCCTCCTGACTGCATTTCATCTCATCAATTATGCCCATCGAACAAAACAAAAGATCCAGATTGGAGTCACGCTGGCCACTATAGCCCAGTCGTGACTTCGTATCAACGTTCACACACAGTAAGTCCTTCTCATTTATAATGTCAAACAGAATATCCCCACTCTCGTTAGTTGAATCACAGTTCCAAAGAGTGTTGTGTGCGTTGAAATCTCCTAGGATAATCACATCATCCTCACCATTCCTCATAGAGTTGAACACTGCTCGAAAATCCTGTCCAGCTATAGCTTTTCTCGGGTGTCTGTAAACAGCCACTAGATTAAAGTTATGATTTAGATTCTTAGTTTTAATAGTAATTACGTCGTACCCAAACGGAAGAGTCGCGATGGGGACAACTTTAAAATCAATATGTGTACGGATTGAGATTGAAACTCCACCGCTGTTTAGAGGGTTGTCGCTATTCAAGGTTCTAAATCCTGGGAAATAAACTTGACTGCGTGGCAATCGTTTCGTTTCTGTAAGGATCACTATATCGTAGTCCATGACTCTCTTAGTTAGCTCTTGCTTACGGCCTTTAAAACCCTGGCAATTCCATAATAATAAATTGAATTATTCCGTACCGTGGGAAAGCAAGGTTTCCCCCTCTCTGATCATCTGTGTATCATATTCTATATCGACAGTCTCTCTGGGATGCTGATGCCTCCTTTCAGATATACCACGTACCTCTATTCTCTTTAGTGCCTCAAACAATAAATTTTTCACCTGTGGGTCTCTCTGTAGCAGTAACAGGATTCCCTCGACGGTATCCCTGGCATTCGAAATCTCCGCGTCACTCGTCTCGTCCTCCCTTCTCTCGCAGGATGTCGCCTCTTTGCAACTTCCTTCTTCTGATGCGTCATTGTGGCTGGCCCTAAGCGCCACACCTCTCCTATTTTTAGTAATTTCCTCTTCTCGGAGATTAAATTGTTTATAATATGAGCGGGAGGGATTCTTCCTCCTTTTGTCCTTATAAGAAGCTTCGCGGAGATATTCTACCCTGTAGTCGTTTTTTTATTCTTCGCGGGGATATTCTACCCTGTAGTCATTTTTTGATTTAGTGGTTTCTACCTCGTTCCGGGCGTTAGCTTTGATCTTTGCGGAGTATGTCATGCCTCCTTTAGGTTCCGGTAGGGTGGGCCATGCCCCCGGGTTCACGTATATATCATGGCTAGGCAACACAAGGGCTTCCTTGCCTTCCACTATTTTTCGTGCTCTGATGTAAAATGATATATTTTTGTGTGCTTTCACAACATTAATATTCTTATTTTTATTAAAAATAGGGCATCCTCTAAACGTGGATCTATGAGAGCCATCACAATTACAACACTTAACCGGTTTCGTGCATTGACCATGGGCCTTGTCGCCACATATAATGCATTTCGTCTCGCTCTTACATGCATTCTTTGTGTGTCCAAATCTGAAACAATTATAGCATTGTCTAACTTGCATAATGTAAGGCCGAACTCTCAGGCCTACTATATTATTAAATATTCTCAGTCCTCTCAATTTATTATCTCTAAAAGTAATGATAATATTGTCAGTTTCTGCCAAAGAGGCAGTCTTATTTGTAGCGTCCCACTTACGTCTATACATTCGTTCCAAACTAACTATGTTTGTCCTATCGCTAATAGCTGCCCACAAATCAGGGATCGTAGAGGGCCAATCTGTTATTACACCTTTACAAAAAATTTGGTGTTTTTCTATATTAGCAGTTATCTTTTTAGTCTTAAGATTCTCTATTTTTTCCAGCGCAGAATTTGCCGATAATCCATTTTCAAAATCTGCTTCGGCCGAAAAATGATTTAACATAACAACATTAATTGGACGGATCTTTAATTCAGTTAGAATCATCTATATCTTAATATGATTCCTACCTTTTTTCGTTAATGTTTGCTCTGGGGGGAGCCGGAGGGTCAATATGATACCTTACCCTCTTGATCGTCAGCGAATCTAGTTTGAATATGCTCCACTTCATTCACAGGTGTTGCACTCTCAATCAACTCCGATCCACGTACCCTGAATATCTTTCTTTCCACCATTGTCTGTCTGTTAAGCCTCTCCGCATCTCCAGTATTCATAGATGGCACTTGTGAGATGAGCACACCCGTATCACGTGCACAGTCGGGCGGTGCCTCGTGGTCACTCGTGAACGCACTCGAACTTTCTGGGACTTGACTAATTAAAACTGTATTGCTCCTTTCCCTTCTGTCGTCCGACACATCCTCCGAATTATTTGCTTCGCCCGTCTTTTGCCTCTTAGCACCTCCACGGACTCCTCGACGCACCTCCTCTCTTGCTTCTCTCTCCTTTGATCTTACGGCGTTCACTCCCTCGACGAATCTATTGAAGGCCTTCTCTGACACGCCGGGATTGACTAGATCGTTGGTCGCTTTATCCGAATCTGCGGGCAGATGCCCGACTTCTTCTCTCTCTTCGTCCGAAATCTCCATTTCCATTCGTCTCTTATTAAACGGGAAGAAGGAGAACGAACAGAATTCAATTGCTCCCCCTCCGAGAGGGGAGCCTACAGATTACTAGAACTTCTTTATTTCTTCCCAGAGATTCCGGCCCAAATAACACCGAAAACCTGATTTCAAAATCGCATTGACTCAATCTATCCTTATGCGCAACTACGACTATTCCAGAATAGGTTAAGTGCCAGCTCGCGCTAACACGTCCGTCTCGTACGGCCGCTCAACCGGAACTCCTTATGCATATAAATATAAATTATAGGTTATGGCTGCGGTCCACTTGACGCTACAAATGCTTCGAAGGATTCCTTTTCTCTTTTCTTTCAATAAAGAAAGAAGGAGAAAAAACGCTCCAAAGCATTATTGTAGCGTCAAGTGGACCGCAACCCCATATCTGCAAATATTTATATTTATAAGGTTTTTATACAGATATATGTTTTATGTATAAATCTTTTACTATAAAAGGTTTATATTTTTCAGTTACATTTTATATATTTTTCTATTGTTTTCTCATGATAGAATAAGCAAATTGACCAATTACAGTCAAGTATTTGAGATAGCTATTGGTCAATTTGTTTTCACAACATCTCCACGGAAAGTTTGACTTTCCAAGCCTGTAGAGAGGGGCGAAAGTGGCCAATTTCACGCCAGGGCGGCATAACGGGCGGAAAGTAACCACTTTAAAATTAAAGGCCCGGGCACATAAAAAAATATTGAGGCAGGTCGTCGCGTTTAGCGCGTAGGCGCACGAGCGTATCCGAATATTGCCGAGCGCGGCAGAGCAGAGGTAGCTGGAGGTAGCGAGTCTCGCGATCGAATAGCCCAGTCGATAGAAACTTTTAAATGGAATTAATTTCGGGAAGCGATTTTATTTTTTTGACTGTTTTGGAGGGTCATGCGTAGTCTAAAACCAGATTTTCGGGATTCTAACTCTGGAGCGTTAGCCGCCATTTTGATTAGAAGGGTAATTTGGTAAATATCTCGCTTATTTTAAACTTTAGAGTAAAAGTGGTAATAACCAAACTTGTAGAAAATTTAATACTCTACAATTTTGGTCCTTATCATTTTTCATCTAGAATCGATATTTTGGGCCTTAGATTCGAAAGTGGTGGGTGAAATTTTTCATTTTTTTTTTATTTTTTGAATTTACTTGATATAATGAAAAACATCTTTTTTACACCACCACGGGGGTAGAGTTTATGGCGCGTTTATTAAAAAAATAAAATAAATAAAAAATTCATCCCCACTTTCGAGTCTATAAGACCCAAAATATCGATCCTAGGTAAAAAATGATAAGGACCAAAATTGTAGAATATTAAATTTTCTATAAGTTTGGTTATTACCACTTTCACTCTAAAGTTGAAAATAAGCAAGATATTTACAAAATCACCCTTCTAATCAAAATGGCGGCTAACGCTCCAGGGTTAGAATCCCGAAAATCCGGTTTTAGATTACCCATGACCCTCCAAAACAGTCAAAAAAATAAAATTGTTTCCCGGAATTAATTCCATTTCAGCGGCTTTTTCGGGCTTTATCGACTGGGCTAATCGCGCATGTTACTTCGAGTCGCTGCACGACGGTAACCGACAGAAGTCGTTTTTGTAACGTATCCACGGTATTATTTTTCAATAAAGGAACGCGAAGTATATTGTACAAGTACGAGTTTCTCTGCAATCCACTCCATTGATCCATAGTTTCATCAAAAAACTTAAGCAGTAAGACGTTAGCAGTAAGCAAATCAGCCAATTAGTCAAGAACTTAAGACATAACGTAAGCGGTGGCAAATCAGTATCGTTGATTTCTTTACTGCTTATGTCTTACTGCTTAAGTTTTTCTATGTGCCCGGGCCTTAAGTATTGTCTATCTCTCTCTTACTTTTTAAATCTATGCTCTGCGAGGTGTTTGATGATGCATGATGATGAAAAATGACTGCTAGACTGTTTTTCGTCTTTTTATAAGTCGACTATTTAGAAGTAGATTTCTATAAGTCGACTATTTAGAAGTCGACTAATCGTCGACTTTTATAAGTCAACTATTTAAAAGCCGACTTTTAGTCGACTTTCCGTCATTTTTAGAAGTTGACTAGAAGTCGATTTCTAGTCGACTTATAAAAGTCGACTTGCCGTCGACTTTCCGTCAACTGTGCTCTTTAGGGTTTTATTATATTATACTTATATATACTACGTTTACGCGAGCGTTACTTCTGTAGTAACTTACGATAATTTCTTTGCGTAAACGGGATTTTGTAGTAACTTAAACCTTGTATACACGATGCTAGAAATCGGTCCGAGTTTTGGTTTAAGCCAATCAACTTGCAGCTCTTACAGAAAAGTAGCAGTTTCATTGGCTTAAACCAAAACTCGGACACAGTTCTAGTATTGTGTATATAAGGCATAATTTATTTACAATAATTTACTCCGCGTAAACGAGTGAATTATCGTAAGTTACTACAGAAGTAACACTTGCGTAAACGTGTAGTAATATAGTTCACTGGAAACTAATATAGGCATAGATTTTTATATATTATTACTATTTTCATTGGCATGAAAATCATCGACCTATAGGGTGCGTTCGGGAAGACGCTATTAGTGCTATTTGCTTATTTTATCCTTGTTTTACATCTGATGAGCGATAAAGATAGAATGATGCAATAGCGCTAGTAGCGCGCTTCTCGAACGCAGCCATAGTGTTTTATTATATCTGTACTATAGTATGGACTCGTGATGCGTATGCGTGATGCATTTAATGGATTATGGACTTTATGTCTTTTTTCTAGTCAGGATTGTACATCTTTTTGCAAAGCTCCATGCAAATATTTTTCAGTAAAAATTAAATAAGTATAATAATAACATATTTGTTTAAGGGGAGGTTACACTTCATAACGATGAAAAAATCGAATTTTTTTTTGCTTAATTTTCATCCTTAAGTTGTTAAGAATACGTGGGCAAAAGGATATTTTCATATCGAAAGTATTTTAAGAGTTACAGCTTGTCGGGCGGAACGGTCCGTCGGCTGGAAAACAGGTATAGACGGCGCCCTCGGAGCGGTCTTGCGAGGAGACTTTTTTTTCTATATCTGATGGGTGAATCTACAATAGGTGGCAAGTTTGTGCCCCTCTTAACGAAACGCATTTGAGTGTATCTGGCGACGGATCCTGGAAAAAACGAGGTTTTTCATCATTATTCGGTGTCGCAACGTTGATTGGAAAATACACACATAAAGTTTTAGATTTTATCGTCAAATCTTCTTTCTGTCAAAGCTGCAGCAATTGGGCCATTAAAAAAGGAACCACGGAATATGATATTTGGTACGATACTCACCAAGAAATTTGCAGCATAAATCATACCGGAAGTGCTGGTAAAATGGAAGTGGATTGTATGAAAGAAATGTTTTGTCGCTCAGATTTGCTCGGCGTAAAATATGCTACGTACATCGGCGACGGAGACACTAAAACTTTCCGTGCTCTCCTTGAATGTGATCCCTATAGTGACCTCACTATTCAAAAGAAAGAATGCATAGGTCATGTGCAGAAGCGGATGGGTACACGACTGCGCGATGTCAAGAAAAAAAATTAAGGTATCGGAGGCAAAGGTGCAGGGAAGTTGACCGACAAATTAATTAAAGATCTCACTTTATATTATGGACTTGCCATCAGAAGACACCCTGATTCGGCCGAGGAAATGAAAAAGGCTGTGTGGGCAACTTTCCATCATAAATGTTCCACGGATGACGAACCTAAACATGATAACTGCCCGCCAGGAGAAAACAGTTGGTGCAAGTGGCGTGTCGCAGAAGCTACGGGTCGACTCGCTGATTTCCACCACGAACCTGCCCTTCAAGAATCGGTTCAAAAAGCCATTCGACCAGTGTATGAGGCTCTTTCCAGTAACGATTTGCTACAAAGATGCACCGGTGGAAACACTCAAAATGATAATGAGAGTTTTAACGCTTGCATATGGAAACTGGCCCCTAAACACCTTCATTGCGGCGTAGAAACAATAAGAATAGCGACATATATAGCTGCGGGTATTTTTAATGAAGGCTATTCATCTATTTTAAAAACTATGAATACGTTAGGAATCATCGTCGGGCCCAACAGCAAAAACTTCGCCGTGAAGACTGACGAAAAGCGCATCGCGGCAGCGGATAAAAACATGTCGGAGTTCGTAAAAAAGGCCAGGATAGAAAAAATCAACATGCAAATACAGCAGAACAATTTCTTTGAGGAAGAAGAAGGGACTCTATATGGTGCTGGAATGGCTGATTAGATGTAAGTTGTCAAAAACAAACATTAAATACGATTTTTTACTACGTAAAACTTTAAACGCGTTTTTCTCGAAACAGCATTTTTCGGCGCGCGGGGCGCTCTACAGCTTTAACGGATGAACCGATTTCAATGAATGACGGCGCAAAAGAAAGGAAATTTAATTTAGGGGGCCTACAGGAAGCGTTTTTTTTTTCAAAAAATTGATTGCAAATAATTTTTTTCGAACGTTGAAGCAAAAGAAAAACAGGGAAAAAAGAGGTTTTTTTTTCAAACGGCCACCATTTTGTTATAAGGGGGTTTTTTAAAAATTGGAAAATCATAAGGCCCCCCAAATTTAATCTATTTTAAGAATTTTTTTGGTTTTTTGGTTTCAGATCAACTGGCAAGGCTGTGGAATGCCCCGCGCACATAGAACCACGCCGTGTGTGGCTTCGTGGACTGAGAGCTGGAGCCGCCATTTTTAATTATTTTCTTCTGAAAAATTTTTTAATTAATCTCTATTTATGTACGAATTAAAGCCCCGAAAAGTTTTTTCCATATGTATTTATTTTATATAAAAAAAAAATTCATGAAATTGAGGCATTTTTTGGGCCTCTGAGGTGTAACCTCCCCTTAATGCAAAAGTATGTTTTATTGATTTTTGGACAAAACAAATTTTTTTCTCTTAGATCTTTCGTCACAGTTAATCATATGGCAAAAAGATAACGAAGTATATACTATACCACACTTTTACTACGTTTACGCGAGCGTTACTTCTGTAGTAACTTACGATAATTCTTTCGCGTAAACGGGATTTTTCTTCGCGTAAACAGGATTTTGTAGTAACCTACGATAATTTACTCTGCGTAAACGAGTATATTGTAAGTTACTACAGAAGTAACGCTCGCGTAAACGTAGTATTTGGCAGTTTGTTTTTGAGCGATCGAATATTGTATTAACCAATCAAATTCATAGATAGAGACAGAGATAGTCTACGGCTATTTGTTATCTCACTTTTATTTGAGGACCGTGTTTCGTATGCAAGTAAAGGTAGGAATCGTGCAGGTCGTACTATAGGTCGGCAATGAAAATAATATTAGTATGAGAAGAGTACAGCAGCGAGTCAGATGTTTTCTTTATCCGATTGTATAATTGGTGCATGGGGAGAAAAAGAGAACAGAAGCAGTCAAAATTTCCATGCTCTTAGAAAGAAACATCCCCTCTCTCTCTCACCCTCTTTTCCCTCCCTTCTCTTCCCCTTTTTCTTTCTCTCTGCCTCCTTCCTTCTCTTCCTCTCTTTCACCTTCTCTTCCTCTCTTCCTTTTTTCCTTTTTCTCTCCCTCTCTTATTCTTCTGTCTCTCTCACATACACCCCCACTCACTCATTCACTCTGCAGTCTTTTACACATATTTATCCATTCTCTCTATCTATTCTCACACCTATTTAACGTATTATCTAACAAAATGAGAGTATCTGTTCATGCATGGATCTTTGAATCTTCAATATTGTCATCACATGAATGTTTATTAGTCTATTTATATGAGTGACATCCAGCCCTTATGAAAAAGTAGTACTGGTTTTAATACTGGAAAAAGTATTGGTGAAAGTACTGAAGACATAAGTACTCAAAGTACTACTAAATTCGATCATACTGACTTAGTCAGTAATCCTTCCCAGTACTCATCTAATACTCATTTAGTACTCTCTCCAGTACTTTCTCTAGTACTCCCCGAGTACTCCCCCGAGTACTCCCTCCAGTACTTTCTCCAGTACTCCTCCAGTACTCCCCCAGTACTCCCTCCAGTACTTCCTCCAGTACTCTTTTAGTACTCATTGAATACTCGTGTGATACTAAGGGCCCGGACACACACTTCTGCACAACGCATAATGCGTAAGCATAAGAAAATTGATTGGTCCATACACATGTGCATAAGGAAATAGACCAATCAATTTTTTTATGCTTACGCATTATGCGTTGTGCAGAAGTGTGCGTGCTCCCCGCTTAGCCCAGTCAATAGAGCCCGAAAAAGCCGCTGAAATGGAATTAATTCCGGGAAGCAATTTTTTTTCTTTGACTGTTTTGGCGGGTCATGGGTAGTCTAAAACCGGATTTTCGGGATTCTAATCCTGGAGCGTTAACCGCCATTTTGATTAGAAGGGTGATTTTGTAAATATCTCGCTTATTTTCAACTTTAAAGTAAAAGTGGTAATAACCAAACTTGTAGAAAATTTAATACTTTACAATTTTTGTCCTTATCATTTTTTACCTAGGATCGATATTTTGTGTCTTAGACTCGAAAGTGGGGGGGGGGTAAAATTTTATTATTTTTTAATTTTTTGAATAAACGCGTTATAAACTTTACCCCTGTGGTGATGTGGAAAAAATGTTTTTCATTATACCAAGTAAATAAATAAATAAATAAATAAATAAATAAAAAAATTACTTCCCATTTTTGAGTCTAAGACCCAAAATATCGATCCTAGGTGAAAAATGATAAAGACCAAAATTGTAGAGTATTAAATGTTCTACAAGTTTGGTTATTACCACTTCCACTCTAAAGTTGAAAATAAGTGAGATATTTACAAAATCACCCTTTTAATCAAAATGGCGGCTAACGCTCCAGGGTTAGAATCCCGAAAATCCAGTTTTAGACTATCCATGACCCTCCGAAACAGTAAAAAAAAAAAAATTGCTTCCCGGAATTAATTCCATTTAAATGTCTCTATTGACTGGGCTAGCTTAAGGAGATTCGATGGCTACAACAAAATGCAGAGAGTTTCATGAAATTTTAATATGTTGTTCTGGAATGCAAAATAGAATTATGTGAATTTTTTAGGAATTTTTCACCGTCTGTTTTGAAAAAAATCTACTCCAAAAACTTAAAAAATACAATTTTTGGATTAGATTTTTTTCAAAACGGGACAATAAAAAATTCCCAAAAAATTCACATAATTCTATTTTGCATTCCAAAACAACATATTTTTCATGAAACTGGCTGCATTTTTAACATAGGTTTTTATGGGAAATGATATATTGCATATACCTTCAGAATGAAATAAGTGCAAGAAAAAATGTAAATGATAAGGAGAGAAAAATATGCACATGTAACTTAATAATTTACAAATAAATGAGCGAAAGAAAGGGGAAGGTTACCGCACATTTCGTAGAAAAATTAATTATTAAAGCATAAATTGCTTAATTTTTCGTCTGCTAGACTGCCACGGTCGTGAACGACGTGAACAGCAGCACGCATTATACGCACGCGGCGACCAATCAGAGCAATCCCCTTCATTCCCATTACTTCAAACGCTAGTGCGCTGTTTCCAGAACCCCCGCGTCCCACTACTCCCTCCGATGAAACCATCGAACCTCCTTAACGTATGGCACAGGCGCAGTACTTGCGCAGTACTATCCAAGTAGAACAAAAAGTCAAGATTGTAGGCTTAGAGTTTAGGAACTCTTGCCTTAGGCGACTAGCGCCCGAAAATATCTGATTTGGTTCCGTAGGGGGTCTCCTCTTATACAAGTCGGTGCAGAATCTTGAACTCGAGAGAATGCTTGGGCGAGGCGACGCCTAGCGGCGTCGATGCAAACTGCCCATTTTACTAGTGTTGCCGCGCGGGCGTGTATCACTGATGGCGTGACCGCCGCAAAGATAATATCAAAATAACGTCATATTGATAGTTTAGTGTGTTATATTAGTATTTTATTAATTTAGTATTTCCAAGATACGTGTTACGAAAAAGTAGTACTAGCAATCAGTACTCAGTACTGAGTGATCAGTACTTGTAGTATTGACAGTATTAGTATGTTAATACTCGAAAACTCAGTTGATTAAATTCTTTACGTTTTTTAAACAATTAAATCGTGTAGATTTAATTCCGGGGTAGGGAAGGGTACGTATTAATAATGTTCCAAGATAACTGTGTTTCAAGTCCGACAAATTTGCGGCGCGCAGTTTATTAAATTGGAATATATGTATATGTACGGTATGTACATTACAATTCGTTATTTCTTTATAAGTAAGTATAGAATATATGAACACCAACACCTTGTTACGACTCTACGGTCCATCTTTCTTTGATTGATTTCTAATCTTATGAGCCTTATTTACTATTATATTAGTTAATTATTTTCAAATTCAGAATAAATAAGTTGTAGCTTATTCAGAAAATTCAAATGTTTTTGAATGATGCTTGTAGCTTGCCGCTCTTTTTTCAAGGACTTATTTTTATCTAATTTCTTAATTTTTTTTAAAGTAGTGTCTCAGGCGCTTTGACATCCTAAGGCGCCAGTCTCAAAAGCCCATAGGTAAATGCGCTACTGTTACAACTTATTTGCAATTGATTATAAAAACATTTTATATAATGTATATAATATATATGTTATTTAATGGATATTATTATATTACATTTTTTAATGTAATTTTGTTTATTTTATGTTCTAATGCTTACCAACGATAACATTTGTTTATATTTATTACTTAATAAATTTTTTATTTTAATTTTCTAAATATAATTTTGTAAAAATATTAATCAATATTTAAAGATTTACATATTAACGTTAATGATAATTTATAGTATTAAACATGGTGCGAATAAAGGCAAAATATTGAAAATATCGATGTATTAAACATCACAAAATATATATATGTATATCACTTCATTGATCATTTCATATAATATGACAAATGAAAATTGTAACAAAAATGATCGATTTTTAAGATAAATATAAAATTAAGCAAGATAAATATAAAATTACACAATCATATAGTTTATATTTATAATAAAAATACTTGATATTGTTTTTGAATAAGAACAATGTATAGATTTCATACATATACAATTAATCATAAGAAATTATTTATAAATAATTGTTACATGGTAATTTAGTCATGTATTAAACCGACGTATATTTAGCAAATAAATTAAAAATTATTGAAAATTAACTAACTCAATCGTTTGGAAATCATTTGGAGATATTTGGAAAAAACTTTTCAGAGTTTGGAAAACCATACAATAATCACAATTAATTAAAATCAATTAAGCGTATAATTAGCAAAAAGTTTCTTAAAAATATTTTTTTTTAATCCAATCGCTCCAGAATCATATTTGGATAAAGTGTCTATATAATTTTTATTATCAAGAGACACGGTAGTGTCTCGCGCCAAGTACACGCGGAGCGAGACCGACCGTGACTCTTTTACGCGACGCGACGGGTTGCGAGTACCCGAGATGTTGAGATCTCGATAACGAGTGAACGAATCAAGTTCTAAGTAGGCTTGATCGATAGCTTGGGGTCCAATTAGGGGATGGTTTCTCTCATAATATTCGGCTACGTGCCCTACGAGCGAAGATATTGCGACGCATAGTCCAAATGCGAAAATTTATTTTTAAGATACTCCTCCTAACGCCGACGTCTCAATATTATTATGATTATCAGAGAAACGTCCCTTTCACTTTTTCGACGCTGGCGGCGCAGGTATCGCCAGTTTCGATATCGCGCGCGTATTTCGAAATTAGGTCAATAGACTTATCGGTCAGGAGAAAGATTTCTATTTAAGTAAATTAAGTATGTGTTCGAAATAAAAGTAACCACCCGAATAGGGGGGTAGATTGGGTCAAACTGAAAAGAAAAGTCTCGTACCATTTTGCAAAATTCGCAATAGTTAACGAGTTATTAAATAAAACGTCTGAGCGAATGAGCGCACAAGAAGCGATAGAGGCAGGCCTCGGCGGCTGGCTGGGCTGGCACGGTGCCCGGCGCGCGGCGCGCGGTGGGGGTCGAGAGACGAGCGGCGAGCGGGGCGCGGCGCGGCGCGGCGAACGTCGAGCGACAGATGTTATACACTGCGGCGAAAAAGTATTAGAGCCAGCCCATACTAAACTTACGATAATTCCTTCGCGTAAACGGGATTTTGTAGTAACTTACAATAATTTACTACGCGTAAACGAGTGAATTATCGTAAGTTACTACAGAAGTAACGTGCTCGCGTAAACGTAGCAACAGTAGGTAGCACACGTATTGCATAGGCATAGCCGTAGCGTTTTACGCCTTAGATAATATTAATTAGTTTAGCTTGAATTATGTGTAATAGAAACATTTAATTTTAGTAAATTTAATTATTTTGCATGTCAAAGTTTACGAGGTTTACCACAAGCTTTATTTTAACTTTTGTTTATGTTAGAATAACTTTAATGGTGCGTGTCCACCTGCGAGTAAAACTCTCGAGAGTAGCTCTCGAGATTGATTCTCGCAAATGGACATATTCCTAAAGAGTACCTATAACGGAGAATGAATCGCAGCTCTCGGCGAGCGAACTTTTCAAGACCTACTCGCAAATCGACACGACGTTATTTTACTCTCGGAAATCAGCTCGCCAAGCTCGAACGCTGTTCGTATTTTGAGAGCTACATGATGACACGAAGGAACTTATTGAATAATGCGGAAATCATGAACCATTGTAGAATACTACTGTGACAAAAATAAAAGTTTTTTTAATTTTTATGTTTTGCGAATAAAGTGCGAAAAATTCATAATTTAAAGAATTAGATAATAATATTTTTAATACATTCTCTTATTACTTGGTCAATAATTAGTTACACTTAATTTTACATACTTTGCACGTTTTAGTTACAGCGTTAAAATTAAATACATTTTTACATCGCAAATTAAGTACATTAAAAAAAAAATTTAATATTTACATGTAAATATCTAACATCAAGGTATTTCGCAAACAAAAAACTAAATAATAATATCGCACTATATTCCATTTCACAATTTGTAAGTCTGTAGAAACTTTTAATTGTTGGGAATCTTCAATCTTAAGCTCTCTAATTTAGAGCAGATTCGACACCTGCGATCAATCCATTGCTTGATCTAGAAGGTTTTTTTGTTGTTATTTAACACCCTTTTTCTTTTTAAAATAATGCTAGCCACTATAGTAGCCGCAAGTCTCTTCGTTTACGAGACATTATAATGTCACCACTCTCAGAGATCGACTAAAAAAGTACGTAAGTGGACACAGTTTTGAGAGAACTCTCCGAAAGAATACTTTCTGGATTCTCATGAGATGCTCGCAAGAGTACAATGTAAGAAAAATTACTCTCAAATGGACAGTGTCAGAATAACTCTTGAGCATCTCGCGAGAATCCGAAGAGTATTCTTTCGGAGAGTTCTCTCAAAACCGTATCCACTTACGTATTTTTTTAGTTGATGTCTGAGAGTGGTGACATCATAATGTAGCGTAAACAAAAAAACTTGCGGCTGCTATAGTGGCTAGCATTATTTTAAAAAGAAAAAGGATGTTAAATAACAACAAAAAGACCTTCTGGGTCAAGCAATGGATTGATCGCAGGTGCCGGATCTGCTCAAAATTAGAGAGCTTAAGATTGAAGACTCCCAACAATTAAAAGTTTCTACAGACTTACAAGTTGTGAAGTGGAATACATAGTGCAATATTATTATTTAGTTTTTAGTTTGCAAAATACCTTGATATTAGATTTTTATATGTAAATATTTATTTCCCTTTTTTTTAAATGTACTTAATTCGCAATGTAAAAATGTATTTAATTTCAGCACTGTAACTAAAACGTGCAAACTATGTAAAACTAAAATGTAACTAATATTATTGACCAAGTAATTAGAAAATGTATTAAAAATATTCTTACCTAATTCTTTAAATTATGAATTTTTTTCGCACTTTATTCGCAGAACATAAAAATTTCAAATTTTTTTTTATTTCTGTCACAGTAGTTATAAAGTATCGTTTTCCACAATAGTTCATGATTTCCGCATTGTTCAATAAATTCCTTTGTATCATCAAAGGAACAAACTTTTGCCATCTCGATTTTTACTCTCAACATGTAGCTCTCAAAATACGAAGATAAACCAAGTGGCATGGAAGGCAAGAGGAGAGGGTAAAAAGGTACGGATAGGGATGGGAAGGGTATGGATAGAGGGGGAATGGTGGGTGTGGGATGAGGCTAGAGGTGTGCTTAGGAATGGCAGAGAGAAGTGCTGGGTGGAAGGGCAAGGGAAAGGAAAAGAAAGTGAAAGAGAGGAAGAGCAAAGGCAGGGGGAATAGAGGAGGGAGAGGGAACGGGTAGGGGGGAAGAAAGAGGAGCAGAAATTGAGAAGGATAAGAGAGAGGAACTGGGTGGAAGAGTGGGAGAGGAAGAGGGAGAGGAGGGAGAGAGGAGAGGGAGAGGGGGGGGAAGTAGTATTTATAAGGTGGCCTTTTGGAATGTGGCGGGGCTAACAAATAAAGATAAAGAGTTTTGGAAAAGGCTGGAGGATTGGGACGTAATGGTGTTATGCGAAACGTGGGTGGACGGTAAGGGGTGGGAAAGGATAAAAGAAAAAATGCCAAGAGGCTACGTATGGGAAGTGCAGAGAGCAGGGAGGAAGAGCCGGAAGGGAAGGGCGATAGGAGGAATGATAGTAGGGGTGAGGGCAGGGATCAAGATGGAAAGAGAGAAGACGAAAAAAGATAAGGAAGTGATAGTATCGATAAAAGTGAAACTTGGAAAAGAGTGGTGGAGGGTAGTGGGAGTATATATAAATAAGGATATGGACCGGAAGTTGGAAGACCTGAAAGAATGGGTGGAGGAGATTGAGAGGGGAGTGAGAGTGCTGATAGGAGGGGATTTTAACGCAAGGACCGGAAAAGAAGGAGGGTTCGTGGAAGAGGGAGAAAAAGAGATGGGGGAAGGAGAGAGGAGATCGAAGGATGGCAAAGTAAATGGGGAAGGAAAAAAGCTGTGTAGATTCCTGGGGGAACGTGGGTGGGCGATTTTTAACGGAGGAATAAGAGGTGATGAAGAAGGAGATTGGACGTATACAGGGGGAAGAGGGGAGTCGGTGATTGACTACGTGTTAGGGGACAGGAGGACAAGAGAAAGGGTAGAACGGGTGGTGGTAGAAGAGAAGGTCGATTCAGACCATCAGCCAGTGACGGCGTGGGTGGAAGGGTGGGAGGAAGGTATGGATAAGGGGAAGGGGGGAAGGAGCGGAAGTGGGAGAGGGGACTGGTCAAAAGAGGGCAGGAAAAAATTTAAAGAGTTAATGGGGGACAGGCAAGCTCGAGGAGGGGGAGTGGAGGAAGAGTGGCAGGGGTTGAAGGGGAGGATAAGGGAGGTATTAAGGGAAGTGAATGGAAGGGGCAAAAAAAGCGGAGGAAGGGGCTGGTGGGATGAGGAATGTAGGGAGGGAAAAAAGAGAGTTGGCAACATGTTAAGGAAATGGAGAAGGGAAGGAGGAGAGGGGGACAGTTACAGGGAGGAAAAACAGCGATACAAGAAGCTATGTGAAAGGAAGAAAAAAAGATAAGTGGTTATGGGAAGCGGAAGTAAAGGAGGTCAGGACGGAGGGGCAGGTATGGAAAGTGGTAAACAGGGAGAGAAAGAGGAGAAGGAGGGTGAATGAGGGAATTAGTATACAAGAATGGGATGGGTACTTTAAAGAGCTGTTGGGAGGAGTGAATGGGAGGGTGGTGATGGAAACAAGAAGAAGGGAGAGGAAAGAGGAGGAAGAGGAGGAGGAAGAGGAGATAAGGAGAGAAGAGGTGTGGGAGGTAGTGAGGAAGCTTAGAGAGAAAAAAGCGTTGGGAAGTGATGGAATTCCAAATGAGGTTTGGAAGTTTGGAGGGGAGGTAGTGAAAAAATGGTTAGGGGAAGTGTGCAATAGAGTGTGGAAAAAAGAGGGGTGGCCGGAAGATTGGAGGGAGGGAATTATAGTGCCTATAGGAAAAAAGGGGGAGGGGGAAAGAGTGGGGGACTACAGAGGGGTGACGTTAACACAAACGGCATACAAAGTGTATGCTGCCGTACTGGCGGAAAGGTTGAGGAAGGAGGTTGAAGAGAAGGGCTTGCTGCCACCGAGTCAGACAGGGTTTAGAAGAGGGGTTGGGACCACGGACAACATTTACGTACTGAATCACCTGATAAACAGGCAAGTAAATGGAAAGAAAGGGAAGATGGTGATGATGTTCGTGGACTTAAAAGCAGCTTTTGACTCGGTGGACAGGAGGATTCTAGTGGAAGCCATGAGAAAAAGGGGAGTAAGGGAGGGCTTGGTGGAGAGGTGTAAAGAACTGCTGAGGGAAACTATATGCAGAGTAAGGGTGGGGGAGGAGATGGGAGAGAGATTTTGGACAGGAAGGGGAGTCAGACAAGGGTGTCCGTTAAGTCCGATTCTGTTCATCTTGCTGCTGGCGGACATTGACGATGAACTGAAAAGAGGGGGCTGGGGTGGAATAAAGCTGGGAGGGAGAAAGATATATACACTGGCTTATGCAGATGATATAGCGATGTTGGCGGAGAATGAGGAAGATATGAAAGGAATGATAGGAAAACTGGAGGGGTATTTGGACAGAAAGGGATTGGTATTGAACAGTGAAAAAACGAAGATAATGAGATGCAGAAAAGGGGGAGGAAGATGGAAAAAGGTGAGTTGGAGGTGGAAGGGTAGGATAATAGAGGAGGTGAGAAAATTCTGCTACTTGGGATATGTAGTAAAATGTAATGGGAGGCAAGATAAACATGTAAAAGAGAGGACGAGGAGAGGGGCGGCGTTGCTGGGACAAGTATGGGAGATCGGAAAGAGGAGGTTTGGGGGGGATTGGGGTAGGAGAATATGGTTGTTTGATAAGTTGATATGGACGGTGATAAGTTACGGAGTGGAAATATGGGGGTGGAGGAAAAGAGGGGAAATAGAGAGATTACAGGAAAAATATTTAAGGTGGGTGTTGGGAGTGGAAAGATGTATACCGGGATATATGATTAGGGAGGAGTTACAAAGGGAGAAACTAAGAGGAAGGGCGGTTATGAGAGCATGGGGGTATGAGAAAAAATTGGAGGAGGGAAAGGGAAGGGAGCTGGCAAGGGAATGCTGGGAGGAGGTAAAGAGGAGGGCGAAAAGAGGGGTGAACAGGGGGGGATGGGAGGAGGAGAGAAAAGAAGCGGCGGAGAGCAGGGGCTGGAAGATAGAGGAGGTGGAGGAGCTGAGGGAGGAGGGGATGTGGAGGGGGGAGGACGTGCTTGAGAGAGAAAAGAGAATGCAAAGAGAAGAGAGGTGGAAGGAGATAGGGGAGGCAAAATTTAACAAGTGGTATGGCATGATAAAAGGGGAGGGGATACCGGAGTACTTAAAAAAGAACTGGGGAGAAAATAGGTGGCAGAGGGTGGCTAGATACAGGCTGGAAGGTGGTATGAGGGGGGTGAAACATTGGATGGCAGAAGAGAGAAGAGTGTGCAGGGTGTGTGGAGAGGGGGAGGAGACGTGGGAATATGTGTGGGAAGATTGTGCAGATTGGGGGGGAGGGAGATCATGGCAGGAAGCGGTGGGGGAGGTATTGGGGGAAGAAGGGGAGGGGGAGAGATGGCTGAGGAAATTAGAGAGAATAAGGGAGGGAGAGGGTGATGAAGGGGAGTGGGAGGTAGGGGAGGGGAGGAGTGAATGAGAGAAAGAGGAGGAGTGAAAAGTTTGTAAACGGAAACGGAAGTCCACAGAGATAGGGAACTTGCGAGCATGTGTGTGTGTGTAAAGATAGGTAGGGCGATTAGTATGTAAGGTTAAATGTAAAATAGGCTAAGGTAGGTTAAGTGAATGTAAAGGGTTGGGAACGTCCCTACAAAACGCCTTGCAACCTTGAGGGGAGTCAATAAATATATCTATCTATCTATCTATTCCACTTCACAACTTGTAAGTCTGTAGAAACTTTTAATTGTTGGGAGTTTTCAATCTTAAGCTCTCTAATTTAGAGCAGATCCGGCACCTGCGATTAATCCATTGCTTGACCCAGAAGGTTTTTTTGTTGTTATTTAACATCCTTTTTCTTTTTAAAATAATGCTAGCCACTATAGCAGCCGCAAGTTTTTTCGTTTACGCGACATTATGATGTCACCACTCTCAGACATCAACTAAAAAAATACGTAAGTGGATACGGTTTTGAGAGAACTCTCTGAAAGAATACTCTTCGGATTCTCGCGAGATGCTCGAGAGTTATTCTGACACTGTCCATTTGAGAGTAATTTTTCTGACATTGTACTCTTGCGAGCATCTCGTGAGAATCCAGAAAGTATTCTTTTGGAGAGTTCTCTCAAAACTGTGTCCACTTACGTACTTTTTTAGTTGATCTCTGAGAGTGGTGACATTATAATGTCTCGTAAACGAAGAGACTTGCGGCTACTATAGTGGCTAGCATTATTTTAAAAAGAAAAAGAGTGTTAAATAACATAAAAAAAACCTTCTGGGTCAAGCAATGGATTGATCGCAGGTGTCGAATCTGCTCTAAATTAGAGAGCTTAAGATTGAAGATACCCAACAATTAAAAGTTTCTACAGACTTACAAATTGTAAAATGGAATACATAGTGCGATATTATTATTTAGTTTTCTGTTTGCAAAATACCTTGATGTTAGATTTTTACATGTAAATATTAAATATATATATATTTTTTTAATGTACTTAATTTGCGATGTAAAAATGTATTTAATTTTAACGCTGTAACTAAAACGTGCAAAGTATGTAAAATTAAGTGTAACTAATTATTGACCAAGTAATAAGAGAATGTATTAAAAATATTATTATCTAATTCTTTAAATTATGAATTTTTCGCACTTTATTCGCAAAACATAAAAATTAAAAAAACTTTTATTTCTGTCACAGTAGTATTCTACAATGGTTCATGATTTCCGCATTATTCAATAAGTTCCTTCGTGTCATCATGTAGCTCTCAAAATACGAACAGCGTTCGAGCTTGGCGAGCTGATCTCCGAGAGTAAAATAACGTCGTGTCGATTTGCGAGTAGGTCTTGAAAAGTTTGCTCGCATGAGAGCTGCGATTCATTCTCCGTTATAGGTACTCTTTAGGAATATGTCCATTTGCGAGAATCAATCTCGAGAGCTACTCTCGAGAGTTTTACTCGCAGGTGGACACGCACCATTAAAGTTATTCTAACATAAACAAAAGTTAAAGTAAAGCTTGTGGTAAACCTCGTAAACTTTGACATGCAAAATAATTAAATTTACTAAAATTAAATGTTTCTATTACACATAATTCAAGCTAAACTAATTAATATTATCTAAGGCGTAAGACGCTACGGCTATGCCTATGCAATACGTGTGCAACCTACTGTTACTACGTTTACGCGAGCGCGTTACTTCTGTAGTAACTTACGATAATTCACTCGTTTACGCGTAGTAAATTATTGTAAGTTACTACAAAATCCCGTTTACGCGAAGGAATTATCGTAAGTTTAGTATGGGCTGGCTCTAATACTTTTTCGCCGCAGTGTATGACATCTGTCGCTCGACGTTCGCCGCGCCGCGCCGCGCCCCGCTCGCCGCTCGTCTCTCGACCAACGCCGCATGCCGCGCGCCGGGCACCGTGCCAGCCCAGCCAGCCACCGAGGCCCGCCTCTATCGCTCCTTGTGCGCTCATTCGCTCAGACGTTTTATTTAATAACTCGTTAACTATTGCGAATTTTGCAAAATGGTACGAGACTTTTTTTTTCAGTTTGACCAAATCTACCACCCCTATTCGGGTGGTTACTTTTATTTCAAACACCCTGTATATAACACCCTTATATATATATATATATAATTTCTGATTTTATTTTAAAGTTATATGTAATAAATTTATTAAATGTGATCGATTGTGTTTCTGATTTATATAGATATATTATGTGCCTTATTCTATTCTTTAAATTTGGACTTGTTAAGAAAAATAGATCATTATAGTTTTAAAATTATATTTACGTAAATATTGTTTTATGATTATTTTAGTTATTTTGAACAATTAATTATAATTATTACTATATTATAAATTAGCACTTTTGCTACGTGTGTGTGTGTGTGTGTGTGGGTGGGTGGGTGTGGGTGGGTGAGTGTGTGTGTGTGTGTGTGTGTGTGTGTGTGTGTGTGTGTGTGTGTGTAAAAAAGACGTGAAGAAAGAATTATATATTTCCAAAAAATAAAAATATATTAAAAAATTTGAGAAATTTAACTAAGAGATATGCATGTAATTAAAAATTATATAGTTACATATTTTATTACAAAAATTTACAATAACTGACAAATAAGATCTCTTTTTTCTGTTCCGTTTATAAATGCAATTTCGTTATTAATTTTCATTTCTATTGGATCAAATGCCATAGGTTCATCTTCATTTTCTATACATATGTTATGTAAGATGCAACAAGCAATAATAATTAAAGGTATCATTTCCGTATTGTACATATAAACATATCGTAATTTTCTAAATCTTCCTTTTAACATTCCAAATGCACGTTCGATAACTACACGTGTTTTTGACAATTTTGTGTTAAAGTTTCTTTGTAGACGGTTTAAATGACCATTATCTCGATAAGGAGTTAACATATATTTTGACAAAGGATATGCTGAATCAGCTAAAAGATGGTATTGATTTTGAAAGTATCTATTTTTATCCTGTGTTATTAATTCCTTAATATCGCTTAAACGCCAAACTCTTGCGTCATGAACACTACCGCACATTCCCGTAAAAACATCTGTAAACCTTAATTTATAATCACAAATCCCTTGTAACACTAATGAATGGTAACCTTTGCGGTTAATATAATTGTCGGAATTTTCTATGGGTGCACTTATAGCTATATGAGAGCCATCAATTGCTCCAATCACTCCAGGAAAACCACTTAATGCACGAAATTCTCTTTCAAAGTTAATCATTTCATAAGGTTCAGGCCATTTAATATATGTATGAACATCTTCAATTAGTAACATCGCAACCTCCAATACAGAATTCCAAACGGTGTCTTTACATATACACCAAATCTATCTGCTACCGATCTGTAACAAAAATTGTACGTATATTACGGTTTACATGCACATAATTATTTAAAATCTGAATTTTTATTAAAAGTAAAATTTTGTTGCCTTTATACAACATAAATACACAAAAATCTAAGATACAAGAAAATTATAATAATTTAAGCTTTTCATTGCTAATACAACTTAAGTGACTCTAACTAGAAATAATGAAATTAAAATAAGACTTAATAAGAGTGTTTTATATAAAAACATCTTAATATATAAAATACAAAAAAGTATTAAAAAATTTAGAATTCTTATTTAAAAAACCAAAGTCGTCCTTAATAAACCTTAACAATTTTACACAACAGCAATCTAAGGTCGCTAAATTATTTCTTCTTGAAAGCTGCCGGTACAACTTGTGTTAAAAATATTTTTAAAAATAACTCGACAAAAATTTAAAGGCAAACAAAAGTTTAATGGAAGAAAAACATAAAAGTGGTTTGGCCAAATGCACTTAGATATAAGTGCATTTTTAATATAAAACATACTAACAGATTAACGCTGTAAAAAACATACTAACCTGTAAACTTCCTGATTTCCGAGGACCCATAAGGTAATAGCTATTTGTTTATCAGGAGACATTTTTTCAGCACCCCGGTCACGGTGAAGACGTCCTCCAAGGCTTTGCACCAATCTTTCATACGTAGTTTTTTCTAGTCGAAAATGTGATTTAAAATCTATTTAAACAATAATGAAGTTTATTACATTTAATATAATACAAAAATACCTTTACAAAATTAAAACAGTAAATTGTATTGTAACAAAACCTTTACCTGTTAAAGAATATGTCAATACAATATTTTCAAAAAAATCTGGAATCTTAGGGTGAAATTCCCGTTGAGGCAGAAGATAATCTTCATCATCATCTGATGGATGATCAAAAAATAAGTCCCACATTCCTTGTATATCCATGTCTTGTCTGGAAATATTTAATAATAATGCAATATAAAGTATGAAGAAAATAATCCAACATTTTGTTCATAAATGTTAATAGATTTGTATATAGCTTTAAGTAAACTGCACAAACAAAAAATTTTCTTATTGTGTTGACAGTATATATTAATTTACTATGTACTTGCATTACAAATTAAAAAAAATTATTGTAAACATTAATGTTAGTGTCACATTAGTGAAATATTCATGCATAATATTTATACATAAATTTTATATTAGGTTTTGAAATAATACCGTTATGATAGAAACTTCATAGACAAGTCATTTTCCAAGCTTGCTTATTTGATGGACTAGAAGATTTTGTACACGTAATTATTTCTGCCAGCATTTGCCTTGTTATCAGTCCACTGAACTCTGTATAATTCACTGTAATTACAAAAATTAGTTACTATATACTTGAACAAATTGTAATAATTGACTTATAATACCAACATCATTCACTTCTCTCACTGAACTTAATTTATCTGTAGCTATTTCTCAACGAAGCAAACCTATAAAAATCAGATTTTCAAAATATATATTATATGTAAATTTTACTGCTACAAAAATAGAAACTAATCTGAACTAATAAAAATCTAACAGAATTCAACAAAGTATGATATGAAATTGACAGCAAAAGCTAAAATCAGTTCTTTCATGACTGCTTATGTTTATAAGTACGTTTAAATAAAATAACATTTATTTATAACATTTATTGAGAATCGATGTCTAATTAAAATTTTATATTACACTTTGAAATAATACAGTTATGATAGAAACTTGATAGACAAGTGAATAAAAAAAATGTTTGTAAATAAGATAACTTCTTTGACATTACTTTAAACAATACGTTAAAAATACATGATTGTGTTACATAATTATAATTTTAATGAAGTGAATACCATACATTACAATTAAAAACAGATTATTTTTAATTGTAATAATCAAATAATTTATATCGTATTTTTTAGGTTACCTGCTACAAACTCACGGAACTCGCGACTCCCAACTTGCCCGTTGATTTGGCTTTACCAGACATCATTGAGTTGTCACGAAGCATGATGGTGGTAGATGGCTGTGCTTATCGTATATTTCGGTCCTAGGGGAAATTACTCGGATAGCCATTATCGTAAACACCCAATAAAAATTGGACAAAAATTATGTCTAGACATAATAAAAATTGGATGAATTAAAATTATGTCTGACGTAAAAATAATTATCAAAAATATCGATACCTGAAGATATCGGTAGATATACAGTTGCGAACAACATTCAGTAAGACACGCAAATAAAAATAAATAAAGAATTTTACAGTTAACGACTTATTAACATTAATCATGCATTATTGCGATTATGTTTTATGTTGAAATTGAAAAATATGTACAAGGTGTACAACTAAAAGGGTTACAGATTATTATTTTAAAAAAACTAAGCAAAATATTAAATTGTTGTTTTCTTTAGAAATAATAGTCCGTAACACTTTTAGCTTCATACCTTGTATTATATACGGTTTATAAGATTATAAGATATATTGTTTATAAGATTAAGATGCGTAACACTACAAAAAGGCGTGATATCCGTACAAAATTACCTTTTTAAAAAAAAGGTAAAAAAGAGCGCCAAGTACACGCATAGTAGTGTATATGTTGTTACCTAAAAAAAAAGTGGTAGTATTATACCTCGAAAAAACCTAAGTAATAAGTGGTAGATCTTTATATCTCGAAAAATCTCGAAAAAATCTAAGCAGTAGTATCTTTATTTCCGAAAAATTATAACCCAAGTGATACACGTCACAAAATTATGTTACCTTATCAAAAAGAAGAGTCGCGCTTTAAGTGATCTATTACAATTACAAAAAAGAAATGATATCTCTTTAAATTAGAGCGCCAATTACAGAGAGAACATGTATATTGCCTTAAAAAATAATTGTTGCACTACTTTGAAAAATCTTTACATTGTGTCAATTAGAAAAGAATGTATAATAACAATTTTATAAGATTAAAAAATTTTATTTAAATTTAACAAGGGAATACAAGATATTTAAATACAAAGTTATTTACATGTGTATTTTTTAATGGCCACAAAGAATTACAGAGGTAACAGTACAAAATAAAAATATTTTATTTAAATACATAAATTTTTCTTGTAAAAAAACTTGGCGCTGCTAGACCTCGAAATTTTAAATAAATAAATAAACTTATTCTATACTTAATTATAAGCCGCATTATCCGCCGTCCGCGTCGTCACGCACACCCATATCACTCACTCCCACATCCACGCTGATAATATCATTTAATATTACTCCCATCGCATTCTTCTCTGAATTATTTTTATTTATTGTTGTCCTTATTTATTTAAAATTTCGAGGTCTAGCAGCACCAAGTTTTTTTACAAGAAAAATTTATGTATTTTAATAAAATATCTTTATTTTGTACTGTTACCTCTGTAATTCTTTGTGGCCATAAAAAAATACACATGTAAATAACTTTGTATTTAAATATCTTGTATTCCCTTGTTAAATTTAAATAAAATTTTTTAATCTTATAAAATTGTTATTATACATTCTTTTCTAATTGACACAATGTAAAGATTTTTCAAAGTAGTGCAACAATTATTTTTTAAGGCAATATACATGTTCTCTCTGTAATTGGCGCTCTAATTTAAAGAGATATCATTTCTTTTTTGTAATTGTAATAGATCACTTAAAGCGCGACTCTTCTTTTTGATAAGGTAACATAATTTTGTGACGTGTATCACTTGGGTTATAATTTTTCGGAAATAAAGATACTACTGCTTAGATTTTTTCGAGATTTTTCGAGATATAAAGATCTACCACTTATTACTTAGGTTTTTTCGAGGTATAATACTACCACTTTTTTTTTAGGTAACAACATATACACTACTATGCGTGTACTTGGCGCTCTTTTTTACCTTTTTTTTAAAAAGTTTTAATTACGTGCTACAACGTCACATGTATGTTTTTAAAATGTTTATTATTCCATATATGGCGAGTATGCATATGTCAAAATCATATATGTAATATTTTAAAGGCCATTGCATGTACAAAAATTTTAGTAGTAATCGCAAGGCCGTAAGAAAATGACCAATCACAATCAATTATTCTTTGACCGCAAGGAAAATTATTGACTATGTTTAGTTAGTTTTCTTATGGCCTTGCAATTACTACTACAATTTTTGTACGTGCAATGGCCTTTAGAACTCAGACACAATGAGAAAAATAAAGAATAAAGTAAAGAAATAAGGAAGAAGCTAGGCATATGTTGCATCTCTTTAATGTATACGGGTACTGAAGTGAGATGCATTCTTTTATGCCTTTATCTTATTCTTATAATAAGTTTTTTTTTATTGTGTCTGAGCTTTAAAGGTCATTGCACGTACAAAAAATTTTAGTATTCCAAATTTATATAATTTATTTTTTTTATGTATTTTATTTTATTTTATTTTATTATAGTCCAGTCAAATATTAGACAAAAAAAAAAGGCTCTTGCTCGGAAGTGAAGCGGTATCAATGAAACCTTTTTAGGGTAGTTGGGGAAATGTAGAAGAGCTTATTTCTGAGTTGTCGGGTTAATCGGACCGATGGGTTTTTAAGGAGGAGAGGGGGAATAAAAAATTTTGTTTTTTCGCAATAACTCGGCGAATTTTGACCGTACATGATTTACTAACTTTTCATTTTGTAGCTCTTTTAAAGCCCTACAATTTATTTCTTGAAGACCCTAACTTAAAATCAATATTTGTCTAGTTCTAGCCGGTAAAAGTGGGAAAAAATGCATTTTGTCGCGGTTTTTTTGCGTTTATCCTCGTTTCCATTAATAGATAGAAATGTGCCGCCACTGACAAAGTTGTAGGGCTTAAAGAGACCTACAAAACGAAAGGTCAGTCGTTCAGATTCGTTAAAAATTAAGCCCAGGGAAGCCTCTGGAAGTCGCGTTTTCAACGCGTGGCCGATCGTCGCCAGCGGCGCGACGGCCCGCCGCCGCGATGACGATCGGCCATGCGACGGCGCGTCGCATGTCGAGTCGAGTGCGCTCGGGACTCGCCAGAACTCGACAAATATTGATTTTAAGTTAGGGTCTTCAAAAAATGAATTGTAGGGCTTTAAAAGAGCTACAAAATGAGAGGTTAGTAAATCATGTAGGGTCAAAATTCGCCGAGTTATTGCAAAAAAACGAAATTTTTCATTCCTTCTCCCCCCCTTAAAAACCCATCGGTCCGATTAGCCCGACAACTCAGAAATAAGCTCTTCTACATCCCACCAACAACCCAAAAAAGTTTCATTGATACCGCTTCACTTCCGAGCTCAAATGTCTAATTTGACTGGACTATAAATGGGTATAAAATGTTCAGCAGTATGTGGACATTGCCATGGCCAGACTTGCCTTAACGCAGCACCTAATATATATTAAAAAAAAATGTGTGTGTGTGTGTGTGTGTGTGTGTGTGTGTGTGTGTGTGTGTGTGTGTGTGTGTGAGTGTGGGTGTGGGTGGGTGTGTGGGTGTGGGTGGGTGTGGGTGTGGGTGTGGGTGTGGGTGTGGGTGTGGGTGTGTGTGTGTGTGTGGGTGTGGGTGTGGGTGTGGGTGTGGGTGTGGGTGTGGGTGTGGGTGTGGGTGTGGGTGTGTGTGTGTGGGTGTGGGTGTGGGTGTGGGTGTGGGTGTGGGTGTGGGTGTGGGTGTGTGGGTGTGGGTGTGGGTTGTGGGTGTGGGTGTGGGTGTGGGTGTGGGTGTGGGTGTGGGGTGTGGGTGTTGGGTGGGGTTGGGTGTGGGTGGTGGGTGTGGGTGTGGGTGTTGGGTGTGGGTGTGGGGTGGTGGGTGTGGGTGTGGGTGTGGTTGGGGTGTGGGTGTGGGTGTGGGTGTGGGTGTGGGTGTGGGTGTGGGTGTGGGTGTGGGTGTGGGTTGTGTGTGTTGTGTGTGTGTGTGTGTGTTTGTGTGTGTGTTTGTGTTGGTGTGTGTGGTGTGTCTGTGTGGTGTGTGTGTAGTGTGTGTGGTGTGTGTGTTGTGTGTGTGTGTGTGGTGTGTGTGTGTTGTGTTGTGTGTGTTGTGTGTGTGTGTGTGGTGTGTGTGTTGTGTGTTGTGTGTGTGTGGTGTGTGTGTGTTGTGTGTGTGTGTGTGTGTGTTGTGTGTGTGTGTGTGCTGTGTGTGTGGCTGTGTGTGTGTGTGTGTGTGTGTGTAGTGTTGTGTGTGTGGTGCTGTGTGTGTGTGGTGTGTGTGTGTGTGTGTGTGCTGTGTGTGTGTGTGTGGGTGTGTGTGCTTGTGTGTGTGTGTGTGTGTGTGTGTGTGTGTGTGTGTGTGTGTGTGTGTGTGTGTGTGTGTGCTATGTCAGCTACGAAGATGAATACTCCAGATTCTTGGCGGAAGCCATAGAAATTGATTTGCTTTATAAATAAAGTATGGACTTTATATTTTTATGTGTTAAATAATTATAATACTTCCAAACTTTTAAGTAATATATTATAAATGAAATAATAGAATAAATGGCGCGCGCGTAGCGCGCGCCCTTGTATTGTTCTAGTCCACTTTTAAAAAAGGCGTGTTAACTGAGTGAATTGCGTTTGTATCGAAATTATTGTTGCCTCTTTTCCGCGATGCCAATTGGTTCTATTGCTGCGCTTACTTCATTTGCAGCTGTCATTGTATATTTTGACAGTTGTGTGTATCAGGGTTAATAGTGTAATAGTAACTAAAAAAAAAAAGAAAGTGGTAGTATTATACCTCGAAAAAACCTAAGTAACTAAGTGGTAGATCTTTATATCTCGAAAAATCTTGAAAAAATCTAAGCAGTAGTATCTTTATTTCCGAAAAATTATAACCCAAGTGATACACGTCACAAAATTATGTTACCTTATCAAAAAGAAGAGTCGCGCTTCAAGTGATCTATTACAATTACAAAAAGAAATATATCTCTTTAAATTAGAGCGCCAATTACAGAGAGAACATGTATATTGCCTTAAAAAATAATTGTTGCACTACTTTGAAAAATCTTTACATTGTGTCAATTAGAAAAGAATGTATAATAACAATTTTATAAGATTAAAAAATTTTATTTAAATTTAACAAGGGAATACAAGATATTTAAATACAAAGTTATTTACATGTGTATTTTTTAATGGCCACAAAGAATT
The DNA here is from genome assembly GCF_048541705.1 of Temnothorax americanus. Lineage (NCBI taxonomy): Eukaryota > Metazoa > Arthropoda > Insecta > Hymenoptera > Formicidae > Temnothorax > Temnothorax americanus. Next base: position 759,087 of record NW_027509789.1, read on the forward strand.
ACAGAGGTAACAGTACAAATAAAAATATTTTATTTAAATACATAAATTTTTCTTGTAAAAAACTTGGCGCTGCTAGACCTCGAAATTTTAAATAAATAAATAAACTTATTCTATACTTAATTATAAGCCGCATTATCCGCCGTCCGCGTCGTCACGCACACCCATATCACTCACTCCCACATCCACGCTGATAATATCATTTAATATTACTCCCATCGCATTCTTCTCTGAATTATTTTTATTTATTGTTGTCCTTATTTATTTAAAATTTCGAGGTCTAGCAGCACCAAGTTTTTTTACAAGAAAAATTTATGTATTTTAATAAAATATCTTTATTTTGTACTGTTACCTCTGTAATTCTTTGTGGCCATAAAAAAATACACATGTAAATAACTTTGTATTTAAATATCTTGTATTCCCTTGTTAAATTTAAATAAAATTTTTTAATCTTATAAAATTGTTATTATACATTTTTTTTCTAATTGACACAATGTAAAGATTTTTCAAAGTAGTGCAACAATTATTTTTTGAGGCAATATACATGTTCTCTCTGTAATTGGCGCTCTAATTTAAAGAGATATCATTTCTTTTTTGTAATTGTAATAGATCACTTAAAACGCGACTCTTCTTTTTGATAAGGTAACATAATTTTGTGACGTGTATCACTTGGGTTATTATTTTTCGGAAATAAAGATACTACTGCTTAGATTTTTTCGAGATTTTTTGAGATATAAAGATCTACCACTTGTTACTTAGGTTTTTTCGAGGTATAATACTACCACTTTTCTTTTTAGGTAACAACATATACACTACTATGCGTGTACTTAGTTTAGAAAACAACTGTATTCTAATAAAAATTAATTAAAGGTCAATATTTCGTTTTAATGTCTGCACTATAGTGCAATAAAATGCACATACTTCTCCTGACGACGAGTGGCAAGACTGGCGAGAAATCAGCAACCTAACCTACAGTTTGCTCATAAACCTACAGTCTACAGTGGATTATTCTTGCTGGCGATTTTAATTCACCGTCCCGTTCTCAATGAATTCAGATTAACGTAAGTAATTGCGCGATATAACAATTACATATTCTCATCCCGATATCTCGTTATTCATACTCGTGTTTATACTTTTTCTGCTCGATTTCCGATGACGCGTTTGATCCAGTTCGATCCCGACTTCGTTGATCGCAGGAAGAGCTGGACTCGAGGTACGTTTCCGATTTACAATTATAATAGTATCGTGCGATGAATGTTGTACTCAATTATAACCTCAAATGAAGTTGTGCACGTTGCTAGTATTCTGATTATACAATACATTTTTACTTTGTAGAGGTATTATATATTGACAGCAGAGAGCTGATACCGAGGAGATCAAGGAACCTGTTTACAGGTATATATATATATATATATATATATATATATATATATATATTGTATATATATATTGACGGCAAGGAGCTGATGCCGAGGAGATCAATCCTGTTTACTCGCGAAGGAATTATCGTAAGTTATTTTATTATCGGTTCGACTTATTTTTTATTTTTTAAAGTTTTAATCTTTAACATCCAGTTGTATCAAAATAATTCGATTAATAATTTCTATACTATTGCAGTTATATACAAATATTAAATTGCAGCACGTTTTTTATCTTGTCCATATTTTTCATAATTTTCAGTACCATTTTCTTATAACTTTTTTTTCACAACTTTGCAAAACCACTTGCGGATGTCACATTGTAGCAGTATTATTTGATTTTTTCTAAGTGTAATATCACGTTTGCAGAGTACAATGAGCCATGCATGAAAAACCAGGAATGCTCGCACGTGGAAGGTGCTATCTGCACGGATAACATGACATGCGGATGCGCGGCTGAGACGGTGCTGATATGGACGGCAAGAAGTGTTTGGCGGCCGCCAAAAAGATCCGGGACGAATGCACGGAGTCAATACAGTGCACGGCAACGTTCGAGTTTTCAACTTGCGTCGACAATATGTGCCAGTGCGAACAGAATTTTCATTACGAACACGAGCTGACGAGATGTTTTTCCAACAAAGGTACTCGAGAGTTTTCAACCGATAGTTCTCCCGTAGAATCACTCAAATCAATTCCAAAAATCTCTTTCTCCGCATCACGTCATAAGAGATAACAATCAATCGTTTTCTTCGTTTTGCAGCGATCGGCGATGAGTGCGCGAACAATTACGAGTGTTACTAGGCCGAAGATTTACGAGAACAATCCGTCGATTAACTCTGTGACGTGTAACTCTAACACATGCACGTGCGCCGACAATTACATCTTAAGCGAGAACAAGTGCGTGAGCGCCGGTAAGTATGGAACGCCGTTTTACTTTTTAATAGCATAAATAATATTCTACATAATATAAAAGTTTCAAAAAATAATGTCTTGAGAAAAATAGTTATTCGTACTAATGAATTAAATTTATGTCAAACATAATAAAAATTCGGAATTATTTTTATGTCCTGACATAATTTTAATTTCACGAATTAAAATTATGTCTGGACATATATAAAATATAATTTAATTTCAAATTTTTATCACGTCCCGACATAATTTTAATACATCCAATTTTTATTATGTTTGACATAATTTTAATTTGATGAATTAAAATTATGTCGAGACATAATAAAAATTGAATGAATTAAAATTATGTCGAGACATCATAAAAATTGTATGAATTAAAATTATGTCGACATCATAAGAATTGTATGAATTAAAATTATGTCGATACGTAAAAATAATTCCGAATTTTTATGATGTGTCGACATAATTTTAATTCATTCAATTTTTATGATGTCTCGACATAATTTTAATTCATTCAATTTTTATGATGTTTCAATTTTTATGACATCTCGACATAATTTTAATTCATTCAATTTTTATGATGTCGACATCATTTTAATTCATATAATTTTTATGATGTCGACATCATTTTAATTCATATAATTTTTATGATGTCGACATCATTTTAATTCATACAATTTTTATGATGTCTCGACAAAATTTTAATTCATTCAATTTTTATGATGTCTCAATTTTTATGATGTCCAAATTTTTATGATGTCTGAATTTTTATGATGTCTGAATTTTTATGATGTCTGAATTTTTATGATGTCTCAATTTTTATGATGTCTGAATTTTTATGATGTCTGAATTTTTATGATGTCTGAATTTTTATGATGTCTGAATTTTTATGATGTCTGAATTTTTATGATGTCTCAATTTTTATGATGTCTGAATTTTTATGATGTCTCAATTTTTATGATGTCGCGACATAATTTTAATTCCGGAGCTGGTGATTTTCATCCCACAATATTGGCAGCATTGTGTAAGTAGCGTCGACAGTTCTCACAGCTTGAATTCGATGTCTACGTGTCCCAGGTCGCCGATTACGACGTCCAGATAATGCGCTCCGTAGTTTTCGGTGTCTAGGTGTATTAATACCTTGAATTCGATGTCTACGTGTCCCAGGTTGCCGACGACGAGGTCCAGATAGTGCGCTCCGTAGTTTTCGGTGTCCAGGTGTATTCATACTTTGAATTCGATGTCTACGTGTCCCAGGTTGCCGATGACGACGTCTAGATAATGCGCTTCGTAATTTTCGGTGTCTAGGTGTATTAATACCTTGAATTCGATGTCTACGTGTCCCAGGTTGTCGACGACGAGGTCCAGATAGTGCGCTCCGTAGTTTTCGGTGTCTAGGTGTATTAATACCTTGAATTCGATGTCACGTGTCCCAGGTTGCCGATGACGGCGTCTAGATAATGCGCTCCGTAGTTTTCGGTGTCTAGGTGTATTAATACCTTTAATTTGATGTCTATGTGTCCCAAGTTCCCGACGACGAAGTTCAGATAGAGTGCTCCGTAGTTTTCGGTGTCTATGTGGCACTATCTGGACCTCGTCGTCGGCAACCTGGGACACGTAGACATCGAATTCAAAGTATTAATACACCTAAACATCGAAAACTACGGAGCGCACTATCTGGACTATTTATCACTTCATTCGCGTTGCTTGCATTTTTTGCACTCAGCGTCTTCGCTTTCTCTCTCTCCAACGGCCGAATATATATTTATCTCATTTCAAGTGCAAAAATGTTTGGGGATTTAAGCAACGCGAACACACCTTATGTCTCGACATAATTAGCTCTGGTAACTTAGCCGGTCAACTTCGACTTTATTAATTTTCATATTTTTTTATCGTTTGTTGGTGATTGTTGGCCTAATTACAACGTTTGTTTGGTTCTTAATTTTTTTTTTAATTTAAAAAGAAAAATGATCATTAAATTAACCGGAAAAATTTTATTTTTAATTTTAAAAAAGCTTAATCGATGCGTAATCGTTTGCTGCTGATTGTTGGTCTAATTTTAGCGTTTGTTGGTTTATTATTAATATTAAAAACAAAAAAAAAAAACGAAAAATTATCTCACATATTAAAGTAATCGAAGATTGGTTTATTTGCCTACGACTTAAGCTTTATTTCTATCAATTTAAGGCTAACATCTATAAAACTGCCATATGAATACGGGCCTTAACATCGGCAGAAAATCACGAAAAGATAAAGAAACATGGTGGTTCGTGGGAAGCACACACACACACACACACAACGGGGGGTTGCGAGGGGGGCCTTTGGTCCCCCCTCCCACGCACCTACCCCACCGGTAGGCTGCGTGGACCTCGCTTTATAACATAAAGTACATGCTAAGTGGTAAAACGAAATTATAAAGTACATGCATGGGGGAGGGTGCAGGGGAGAAAAGCCTTTCTGTTCACGTGCGCTCACGCATGTAAGTCTCCTTGCACCCCTCCATGCATGTGCTTTATAATTTCGTTTTACAACTTAGCATGTACTTTATGTTGTAAAGCGAGGTCCACGCAGCTTAACGGCGAGGTGGGTGCAGGGGAGGGGGGGCCGAAGGCCCCCCTCGCACCCCCCGTTGTGTGTATGTGTGTGTGTGTGTGTGTGTGCTTCCCACGAACCACCATGTTTCTTGATCTTTCCGCGATTTTCTGCCGATGTTAAGGCCCGTATTCATATGGCAGTTTTATAAATGTTAGACTTAAATTGATAGAAATAAAGCTTAAGTCGTAGGCAAATAAACCAGTAATCTTCGATTACTTTAATATGTAAAATAATTTTTCGTTTTTTTTTGTTTTTAAGACTAATAATAAACCAACAAACGCTAAAATCAGACCAACAATCATCAGCAAACGATTACGCATCGATTAGACTTTTTTAAAATTAAAAATAAAATTTTTCCGGCTAACTTAATGCTAATTTTTTTTAAATTAAAAAAAATTAAGAACCAACAAACGTTGTAATTAGGCCAACAATCACCAACAAACGATAAAAAATATGAAAATTAATAAAGTCGAAGTTGACCGGCTAAGTTACCAGAGCTAATTATGTCAAGACATCAGGTTTGTTCGCGTTGCTTAAATCCCCAAACATTTTTGCACTTGAAATGAGATAAATATATATTCGGCCGTTGGAGAGAGAGAAAGCGAAGACGCTGAGTGCAAAAAGTGCAAGCAACGCGAATGAAGTGATAAATAGTCCAGATAGTGCGCTCCGTAGTTTTCGATGTTTAGGTGTATTAATACTTTGAATTCGATGTCTACGTGTCCCAGGTTGCCGACGACAAGATCCAGATAGTGCGCTCCGTAGTTTTCGGTGTCCAGGTGTATTCATACTTTGAATTCGATGTCTACGTGTCCCAGGTTGCCGATGACGACGTCCAGATAGTGCGCTCCGTAGTTTTCGGTGTCTAGGTGTATTAATACCTTTAATTTGATGTCTACATGTCCCAGGTTGCCGATGACGACGTCCAGATAATGCGGTCCGTAGTTTTCGGTGTCTAGGTGTATTAATACCTTGAATTCGATGTCTACGTGTCCCTGGTTGCCGACGACGAGGTCCAGATAGTGCCACATAGACACCGAAAACTACGGAGCGCATTATCTGAACCTCGTCGTCGGGAACTTGGGACACATAGACATCAAATTCAAGGTATCAATACACCTAGACACCGAAAACTACGGAGCGCATTATCTAGACGTTGTCATCGGCAACCTGGGACACGTAGACATCGAATTCAAGGTATTAATACACCTAGACACCGAAAACAACGAAACGCATTATCTAGACGTCGTCATCGGCAACCTGGGACACGTAGACATCGAATTCAAAGTATGAATACACCTGGACACCGAAAACTACGGAGCGCACTATCTGGACCTCGTCGTCGGCAACCTGGGACACGTAGACATCGAATTCAAGGTATTAATACACCTAGACACCGAAAACTACGGAGCGCATTATCTGGACGTCGTAATCGGCGACCTGGGACACGTAGACATCGAATTCAAGCTGTGAGAACTGTCGACGCTACTTACACAATGCTGCCAATATTGTGGGATGAAAATCACCAGCTCCGGAATTAAAATTATGTCGCGACATCATAAATGAGACATCATAAAAATTCAGACATCATAAAAATTGAGACATCATAAAAATTCAGACATCATAAAAATTCAGACATCATAAAAATTCAGACATCATAAAAATTTAGACATCATAAAAATTGAGACATCATAAGAATTGAGACATCATAAAAATTCAGACATCATAAAAAATTGGACATCATAAAAATTGAGAGAGACATCATAAAAATTGAATAAATTAAAATTTTGTCAAGACATCATAAAAATTGTATGAATTAAAATTATGTCGACATCATAAAAATTATATGAATTAAAATGATGTCGACATCATAAAAATTGAATGAATTAAAATTATGTCGAGACATCATAAAAATTGAATGAATTAAAATTATGTCAAGATGTCATAAAAATTGAAACATCATAAAAATTGAATGAATTAAAATTATGTCGAGACATCATAAAAATTGAATGAATTAAAATTATGTCGACACATCATAAAAATTCGGAATTATTTTTACGTATCGACATAATTTTAATTCATACAATTCTTATGATGTCGACATAATTTTAATTCATACAATTTTTATGATGTGTCGACATAATTTTAATTCATTCAATTTTTATTATGTCTTGACATAATTTTAATTCATTCAATTTTTATTATGTCTCGACATAATTTTAATTCATTCAATTTTTATTATGTCGACATCATTTTAATTCATACAATTTTTATGATGTCTCGACATAATTTTAATTCATCTAATTTTTATGATGTCCAGACATAATTTTAATTCGTGAAATTAAAATTATGTTAGGACATAAAAATAATTCCGAATTTTTATTATGTCCCGACATAATTTTAATTTATGCAATTTTTATTATGTTTGACATAAATTTAATTCATTAGTAAAAATCGCTATTTTCTTCAAGACAATTATTTTTTGAAACTTTTTAATTGTATAGATTATTATTTATGCTATTGAAAAGTAAAACGGTGTGCCATGCAATTTTTATTATGTATATCAAATTTTAATTCGATGAATTAAAATTATGTCGTGACATCATAAAAATTGGTTGAATTAAAATGATATCGACACGTAAAAATAATTCCGAATTTTTATGATGTCTTGACATAATTTTAGTTCATTGTAATTTTTCTTAAGACTATTATTTTTTGATCTTTTATATTGAATGGAATATTTATTATGCTATTAAAAAGTAAAACGGCTTGCATTAAAAAGTAAAACGGCTTGCCGTACAATTTTTTTTATGTTCCGATATAATTTTAATTGGATGAATTACTATGATGTCGGAACATAATAAAAATTCGGAATTATTTTTATGTCCCGACATAATTTTAATTCGTCCAATTTTTATTATGTTCGACATAACTTAAGTAAAAATCGCTATTTTTCTTAGAACAATTATTTTTGGAAACTTTTATATTGTGTAGAATATTATCGATGCCATTAAAAAGTAAAACGGCGTGCCATAGGTAAGTGAAAACCGATGTATAACACGCATCTTATCTAAAAAGAAGAAATTAATACTTATTTATGGAAGATGCATTTCGATTTTATTCCCTCTTACTCGCAAATTCTTGCTCTTAACGCATTTTTTACGTTTTTGCAGGCTCGTCCTTCGTTGCGCCTTGTCAATAATCATCCTTAATAACGCTGACTTTCTTTTCATGAAGTGCAAAATACGATTTCTTCGAAGAGGCACACAAGTCGTTAATGGAGTTAAATTTTTAATGATTATAACATCGTGCATGCGCAAGAGAAATTTAATCTCAAGAAAGAAACGCAAGTAGGCTTGCCGTGGTTGAGGAGGCAATTCATTCTCGGATTATTATTTACTTACGGATTATAATTATTTATGTTATCATTTGCGAGACTTTTTTTTAAGAACTTTTAAGAATTCCAAAGAATGCCCGTGAATTTTTCACAGGTAATAATATCACGTTAACGCACACTAATCTTAGTCAAACGATACCTCGCAAATCAAGGTGTATGGAATTCAGAGATCTTCCTCTATATATATATATATATATATATATATATATATATATATATATATTATATGTGTATGCGTGTTTGTGGGATTGTGTGATAACAGAGTGAGAAAAAGAAATAGAAAAGAGAGCGAGATAAACCTGATTATCCAAGCTTTGATGATAGATTACATCAGCTTTATTGCGTATGTAGATTTGAATGATTGTACTTGCGTTTGATCCGTGATATACTTAAAATGTACAGTAATATATTTAAACATTGTAGTCGAAACGATATGAATAATAGCGAGGTCTCTTCAAGCGCAATGTAAAAATCGGCCAGATTCATCACTTTTATTTTCGTCGTTAATCGCCAAGGTTGTAGTGCATTTCCCGTAACACCGGAATTGCGTAAAATCGGACGCGAAGAAAAAAAGAGCAGCGTGAAAACGAAACAATATCAAGCACCGTTGTAATTACGCAGCAAAATACTCGCGGCGAAGGCGGCGCCAGAGGCTCGAACTATATAGGCGTACCGACGTGTTTAAAGCCTTCTACTCGCGTGCATTTAATTAACACGGTTATTAATATGCGGATGCTGATGTGTTGCATACCGTTTCTTAGAGCGATGCAAACTGGATAGAATTTACGAGCGCGAAGAAAAGATTTAGTTGTTTGAAATCCTTAGTTTTTTATGCGTTCCGTTTTTATACGAAGCCACAGATATACATCAAATAACTGTTTTTTTTGTTCTACTTTTGCGATTGTTTAATGAAAAGTAAGATAAAACGAGCAATAATAACGTTTCTCTCTTGCTTTTCAATACTTATTACTCCAAGATTATAAGTACTTATAGTTAAGTAGTACGGTTTTAAAAGAGCAAATGTCAAATTTTTAAAGCGTAGTATATATATATACATATTGCATGTTGTATACATTTTAATTTTTGTACATAAATAATATAATATAGATAGCTTCGAAATTTTTACGTATGCCCTTTCAGAATCAAGTGAATCAATGTTAAACTTTAGTACTCCTCTGCGTTTATCTAGTTTATTACCGACATCCTTTTGTACTATTTTAATGAAAATACCATTTCAATGAAATTCACTGAGCTTTCATCAATAAATGACAGTAAATATTTTATTATAAAACTACATATCTCTTCTCTTCTCAGTCGTACACCCTTGACAGAGTGGTCGTGGTTATGAACTTTTTACATCATTCATAACTCTCGTGGGAATATAAATAGTTTGGTGGTTTCCCGTTGCCTTCCACACCGCTGTACAGAAGCCGTCCTATTGGATAGCGCCTTCTGCTTTTTCCTGAGGTACTTCATAGCGGTTGACGGCTATGTGTGGACCAACTGCTTAACGTCTCTTTCCGAAAGACGGAGCCCAGTTTTCCCATCTAGAGGTTACCTCTATCCGTCAGATGGGGGTGCGGTATTTTTACTGAGAAATTCTCAGTGGCCCAGTGGGATTCGAACCCGGTTCCTCCGGATTACGAAACTGGCGCTCTACCCACTAGACCAGCCGCACATAAACTATACATATACATAATATTATATTTTATACGTTATATTGCAGCGATACGTTATATAATGCGCGGTATCTTAAATATTACACATTTCTCATACAAACGAAATAATTATATGTAACGCGCGATTTTTTAAATACATTTTTCATATAAACGAAACAATTCTGTTAGTCTTTTATATTCGTACGAATCTTGTTCTTGTATCTTGAATAAATAGCCAATATCGTATTTTATATCGTTAAATTTGCAGGATACGATAATTGTTAGTACAATTATTGTTAGTACGATTCCGTCTCTCTTTTACATTTATATTATTACTGTGATAAAATGTATAATATATGGCAACATATTTTATTATAAAACCATATACATAAAATATTGTATTTTATACATTATATTGTAGTAATGGCATGTGGTTTCTTAATCCTACATTACTCGCGTGGTTTCTTTTAACATAATTATTCGCGTGGAGTATACTTTATATTCCAACGTTATGTCTCAATTTTTATTGTTCTTTTTGATGATTTACTTACTAATTAAATAAAGATTGATAATATTTTATATGCCTTTTGGATAAAGATAAGCGCAAAAGTTCTTCCTTAATTGTGAAAAAATTTTTGTGCAGCATTCGAGCTATAAAAAAGTTTTACTCTGTGAATTTAACAAATTTCTAAAGTTAAGATGTATTTTACATTCCATACGAGTAACGTAGAACTACATATATCTCTAAATGGCGATTTTATTCGTTTTTCACATTTTTATTGTTTTCCAAATAAATTAGCTTGCATCGTTAAGCATATTCCCAGGTAGCAAACACAAGTCATTTTGACGTCAAATTTTGGTCCTTTACTGACCATTCCTGACGTCACTAACTGGCGGCATAATGATGTTAAAATGACGGTCTAATGTCACAGACAATTGACGTCATCGCGGATACGTTATTTTGACGTCATTTTCTGACGTCTTATTGACGGCAAAAATAGGTCCATTACGACATACCGCCCGGAAAAAAATATTCATATCTGATCATATATGATCATATATGAATGGCCATATATGGTCAGATATGGAAATCGGCCAGATCTGAGGATATATGATCTGGTATTATTGTATATGTTAATATCTGATCAGGTATGATCAGGTACGAACTATATATTTATCAGATATTTTTGAGTAAATTTCAAAAAACTGTTATATATTTTCAAAAGTTATTTTTTAAGAGTGTGCCACTTTATTATAAAGGTAGACTCCACGATACAACTAATTAATACAAAAATTGTGCCGCTCCATAGTGCGAAACAGCTAGTGTCGTGTCTTTTGATACCGTTCTTATAACACTGTTTGTCAAATTTTAAATACGAGAAACAGATCCCATCGAATGCCATTTATCGAATACTTTTGAGATGCGACATCTGATCTGATCATATATAATCTTATATGACTATATAGTTCCATATATGATTATATATGCTCTATATATGGGTATGTAAAACTTATATCTGTTCATATCTCATTTATATATGTTGATATACTGTCAAATATGAATATTTTTCCCGGACATTTTATTCGCGGATATATGATCAGATCTTGTGTCATGTATAATGTACGATGTGATCATATATGGCGATAGATAACCATATATGATTCTATATGCTCTATACATGGGCATGTAAAATTTATATCTGTTCATATTTCATTTATATATGTTCATATACCGTCAGATAAGAATATTTTTCCCAGACATTTTATATCATTATATCCCAATCTCGTCATATATAGACAGATTTGATCATATTTCATATCATTTCCGGCCGTATATGAACATATACAATCATATACAGCATCGTGTCTTGTCATATATGATCATATACAATGTCGATACGCAGTTATGTATGGCCACATATAATTATATCTGATAATACATGGCCAAACATTCTTTATATACGACCATGTGAGGCCACATACGATTATGTATAGTGTCACATCTGCTACACATAATAATATGTCTGACCATATATGAACTTATATGATCAGATCTTGTGTCATGTATAATGTACGATCTGATCATATATGGCGATAGATAACCATATATGATTATATATGCTTTAAGGTGCGAATTCATGGGACGCTCGTTTCAGCGTATCGCGAAATCACGTGATTTCGCGCTGACGCTAGCGTCAAGCAAAGAAAGCTGGATTTTCTCAGCTTTAGCGTCAAAGCTAAAGCAGCGCGAAGACGCCAAAATTTTGACGCTGTTTTCCTTTTCATGAATTTTAATTGACGCCAACGTCACGTGTGGTCATGCGACCTTCTTGCCGCTGAAAATGAGCGTCGAGCGTCAGCATGAAAAGGCACCTTTATATATGGGCATGTAAAACTTATATTTGTTTATATCTCATTTATATATGGTTCATATATTGTCAGATATGATTATTTTTTCCCGGGCGGTTTCTAGAAATGTTTTTTATAAAATTAAAATTTAAAAAAATGTCTGCTTGATAAACGTTTATAAAAGAATGTTTTTTTTCTTTATCTAAGAAAAAAAAGCTTTTTTAACTGTTTCGTTACAAGCCATGTGCGTATAGCCGCTCTCAAGGCGGTCATCCATCCTAGTACAGTACCGTGCCCGAGTCGCTTGACTTCGATGATCCAGTGGACAGTGACGATCTTCTCACCCTGATGCTTATTCCTTATTAACTGTATTTGTCTATAACAGATACATCTTTAAAGTGTTCAAAAATCTTGTAATGATAATCTTCTTAATAGCTATAACACTGCATGAAATAGTTATCATAAAACTATAATCACACGCAACTACATCCACTTATACCATAAATTCGCCACTTCAATCATAAAGTTGCGAAACAAACATATTGTAGTTAATTTTGTGGTTTTTATTTTATTATTACTTTATTATACAATATTAAGAAGTAAAAATAGTTATATTACAAAAAGTCCTTATTTGGACGACTTTAAGACGTCTTTAAAATGACGTCTTTAAATGGTTTAAAAAATGACGTCTTATAAACGTCCATTATTAGTCGCCGATGTCATAAACCAAAATTGACTAAAAATAGACGTTATAATGACGTTATGGAATAACGTCAGTATAATGTCATTTTTAAAGACATAGTCGCTTTTTGGTCATTTGACGTCATTCGTACAAACATGACTAGTATTTCATGTCAAAATGACTTGTGTTTGCTACCTGGGTTTTGTATATACATACCTAAAAAAAAAAAAAAAAAACAAAGTGGTATAGTATTATACCTCGAAATAACACCCTGTACACATACTGTTTATAAAATGCGTAATACTACAAAAAGGCGTGATATCCGTACAAAATTACCTTTTAAAAAAAAAAGGTAAAGAAACGCGCCAAGTACACGCATAGTAGTGTATATGTTGTTACCTCAAAAAAAAAAAAAAAACAGTGGTAGTATTATACCTTAAAAAAATCTAAGTAACAAGTGGTAGACGTAATCTTTGTATCTCAAAAAATCTCGAAAAAACCTAAGCAGTAGTATTTTTATTTAAAAAAAATTATAACTCAAGTGATACACATCACAAAATTACGTTATACCTTATCAAAAATGAGTCGTGCTTTAAGTGATCTATACAATTACAAAAAAGAAATGATATCTCTTTTTAAATTACAGCGCCAACTACAGAGAGAACATACACTGAGATAAAAAATATGTCAATTCCAAGAAATATTTAGTCCGATACGTTCAACTAAACATTTTAGTTAGCTAACTAAACATTAGTTGAATTAATTAATTCTTGATTAAAAGTACGAAATAAATTGTTGAAACAACTAATATTTAGTTAACTAACTAAAATGTTTAGTTGAACATATCGAACTAAATATTTCTTGGGATTAACAATTTTTTTTCTCAGTGTATTTTTCGAGATACAAAGATTACGGTCTACCACTTGTTACTTAGGTTTTTTCGAGGTAAAAAATTACAGAGGTAACAAAACAAAATACAAATATTTTATTAAAATATTTAAACCCAACAAGGGAATACAAGGTATTTAAATACAAAGTTTATATATGTATTTTAAAAGATTTAATTGCATCGCAAAGAATTACAGAGGTAACAGTACAACATTAAAATATTTTATTAAAATACATAAATTTTTCTTGTCAAAAAACTTGGCGCGGCTAGCTAGACGTCAAAATTTGGTCAGTGTGGTGTGTATGTGCGAGCGAGTGATATGGATGTATGTGCGATTGCGTATGCGTGTGCGTGTGTATGTATATCTATGTTCAATTGCATTATTGCTCTAGTTTTATGTAATATTATTTACTTTCGACAGTAACAATAAAAAAATAATATATTTCATTTATATATGTATTTTCGTTTATATTTCCCAACATTTTATCAACGAAATAGTAAATAGAGTTTCTTGTCCTAAATAACATTACCGTTTTTCTTTCTTCAAATATACCCTAGAATCTTAACACCACACTTCCAAAAAATCCTGATTATTTTACCATACTAAGTGTACGCTACCCAGTGTACTAAGAGAGAAAGGGACAGGGATGGAGAGAGGGAGAGAGAGAGAGAGAGAGAGAGAGAGAGAGAGAGAGAAAAAGAGGAATAAATGGGTGCATGCAAATTACATACATAGGAGAGAAAGGAATAATACGAGGCATCTGTACCACATTGGTATATCTGTCAAAGTTCGTTCTTTGAAACGGCTTTATAGATCGCACAATCCTTTTACAGGAGTAAATAAGTACTATATAAATGAAGAGTTGTTCTTTCCATGTGCTCCCTAAATAAGTTACATAACAGTTACAAACTGGTTTACTATGGGATTATGTTATAATAATTAAGTTTTTTATTCAGTTTGTTATCTACACTGTTCATCAGCTGCCGTTACCTTCTACTCTGATGCTAATTGTAAGACTGAGGTATATTTTTCTATATAAAGACAGAATAAAATTAGTTATATAAATCAATACTATAAATTTAATATTTATTGCATTTGTTATAGAAGTTATTATTTTACCCCATCAAGAATGGATAGATCCTTTGAAAGAGTTTTACATCATTCATTTACATTACAAGAAAAAAATTATTAGAGGTGCAAGAGATGCAGTAAATTGCCAAGTGTCTAATAAGTACCCGCGTCAATACATATACTATGTATACTAATTCACATTCTCAATTATGCTACTGTTATTATTTGTCATCAGACAATTATAAACATACACATAATATAATTAGATACATATATTATATATATATACGCACATGTGTGCATAAAAATATATGTAATTTATAAAAAGCGGATGCTTATTAGCCTTGATACGTTACTGCCTTCTGCTATACGGACGGCCGGCCAGAAAGCATTTTCAGTTTCAGAGGTTCAGGGTTCAGGCCGTATTGCTAGAATCCATAGACGCGGCAACGCCGCGCGGCCGACCTTACGTACGCGTCGGAGTTCGGCCTTTGCTTTAGTTGACATTACCGACGTCGAGGAAGTTCGGCCTTAGCTTTAGCATCCCCTTAAAGCTAAGGCCGAACTTCCTTGACGTCGGTAATGTCAACTCTGTCAACTAAAAGCAAAGGCCGAACTGATATTGGAGACCTCGCGTGGTGACAACGCGAAACTCCGGTTTCAGTGTCACCAACTAATTTCAGGTTCTATGAAGTGGTGTATGTCCGTACACGTACATACACACACCACTGAATTGCTCACACGGACGCACGGTAGAGAGACATATGCTATAGACGCGGCAACGCCGCGCGGCGTTGCCGCGTCTTGGATTCTTTAGCAATACGGCCTGAACCTGAAAATGCTTTCTGGCCGTCCGCGTAGCAGAAGGCAGTAACGTATCAAGGCTGATAAGCACCCGCTTTTTATAAATTACATATATTCTTATGCACACATGCGTATATATATATAATATCTATCTAATTATTATGTGTATGTTTATAATTGTCTGATGACAAATAATAACAGTAGCACAATTGAGAATGTGAATTAGTATACATAGTATATATTGACGCGGGTACTTATTAGACTTGGCAATTTACTGCATCTCTTGCACCTCAAATAATTTTTTTCTTGTAATGTAAATGAATGATGTAAAACTATTTCAAAGGATCTATCGATCCATTCTTGATGGGGTAAAACAATAACTTCTATAACAAATGCAATAAATATTAAATTTATAGTATTGATTTATTACACTCAGTCTCTTAGCATCAGAGTAGAGGCGGGTAACGCAGCTGATGAACAGTATAGATAACAAACTGAATAAAAATCTTAATTATTATAACATAATGATATTAAGAATTAAGATTTTTATTCAGTTTGTTAATTATCTATAACTGCATAACGTGTGCAGTTTACGCCGAAGCGGCTGTTTTAACGCGAGCGATATGTTTCGTCGACGGATGATTAGCTAATTATAATTGTATACAGAATACTGGATATTTGCGTAAAGTATCGTTGCCTCGCGAATAAAGTCGAAGGACCGTCGAGAAGAGGAAACTCGCGGTGCTTTCATTTCCCTTCCGAGTGCGCTTTTCAATCTTTTATCCGTTTTCGCCCTCGTCTTCGTTTCCATTGTTAGTATGCGACAGCCGTTACTGCACTCCATGAAGAGTATCATTGCTTTGTCGAATAATACATAAGCAAAAGAGATGTTTTTCCTTGTGCTTAGAAATCCAAACAGATTTGATTTCGAGAATCATAAAGAAATTGTATTGTGTTACTTTCTTTCCATCGCGGCGAGTACCTAATCGTTTTTATACATTTATAGTTTACAAGTATACAGAGTACTTGAAAAGAAAGAAAAAAGGTGATCGTCGCGTTTTTTTTTTCACAGAGACGGGCAAACGTGTAACTGTGTTCACGTTGCCCGACTAAATCAAACTCGGATGCTACTAAGTATTTAGTTTTTATCCATCGGGACTTTAGGGTGCCGCGAATGCTGATATCAAGAATAATTATAATTTATCTTAGTGGAGTACGTACATCTTTTCGGCTTAGAAACGAAGACGATGACGATCAAACGAACGCTTCCGTTCTTGTCCCAAAATTGTTTTCGTTTTCTTTTGTAGCGAACGTTTCGAGGAATTTGCTTACGACGGTTCGTTAGCGGTAATTAACGATTATACGGAGCCGTCATATTTTCCACAACGCGTCGGGAAAAAATTGAATGGTTTCTATATGTATTCAGAGAATGTTGATTCATCATATTATTCTTTCAAACTTGCTTTCTCCTTTTAAAAATTTACACCAAGAGAAACTTTTGTTACATATTACTTTATTTTGATTTTTTTTAACATCTTTATTAAAAAAAAAAAAAAAACAAAAACCGTAGAAGAAAATTATTAAACTTATCTTTATTGTGTTGGAAATTCATTCAATTTTATCGCTACGTGTCTCAACTTCTCTTGTTAAAAACAAAAACTAATTTATAGCTTTATGATTTTACATATAATTGTTAAATTTCAGTTTTGTCAGATGCGATTTGTGCGAGCTTATTTTGTGGAGCAAATATTTTGTTGCGTTTTCGAGAAAGTGTTTATCCGATCATTAGCGAAGCGACGCGATCCATTATTTATATTCGATCACGAGGGACTATGCGCAAATTTTCGCATTGTTTGCGAATTTTATAACTTTATTGACAAATATAAGATCTAAGATCTTTCGCATAACTGATTCACGATTAAACTTGCGCTTTATTGAGGCTCAGATGTACACCCGTCTGTATCACGTCAATAAAAATCTGGCAACAAAACGTGTATGATGTCATTCGTTTAGCAAAAGATGCGCGTTGACCTTAGAAGCGCACGTTAGAATTTCATCCGGAGGGAAAAAACTTTGTCGCGTTTTTTTAATCTTTCTGATTCTCAAAATAAATTCTTCGTGTATATTTTTTGCGCTCATAATATTATTTGATTTTTGTAAATTAATTTTCTTTTCATGAAATATATTTTGGCAACTATGCCGTCTACAGAAAGAAATCTGTCGGACCTGTGCTAACTCGGACCACGTGCGTTTCTGACGTTTAAATATTAGTGAAATTCGGTTAGAGTGATTGAATTCTCATAGAAAACAAAAAAATGACCTGTCTCGTTTTTTGATAGAAATTCGTTAGAGATGCTAAATATTAAATTATTAGGTACGTTCAGGAAGACGCTATTAGTGCTATTTGCTTATTTTATCCTTGTTTTACACCTGATGAGCGATAAAGATAGAATGATGCAATAGCGCTAATAGCGCGCTTCCCGAACACAGCCATTGTGTTATAAAATTCGACGTTTGCTTTTTGCGTGAGACTGGCATCGGCTTCCTATCTCGCTAAACCAGCCTTTTTCAGTCGGATACGTTTCTTTCATTATAATATACGGAGGAGAAGAAACTATAGGGATAGGTACACATACATTTTGTACGACAATATCGGGGGTCTATCGTTTGTATAATACGATTATTTTTTCTCTGGGCCCGGAGCTTCGTCCACGATGACGATATCGCGGATACGGGATGTCTCCAGGATCGTGCTCCGATTACTTCAAAGAATAATTTTGCATAAATTTCTTTTGTGCCTTTTATATCACATGTATTTTTCAAGCAAAGTTCATTTGTAGAATTTACGCGATGGAAGATATATATGGGGCGTTCCGCGCCAAATCGAACACCATTTGGGTTTTGCATCTCCGATTTTTTTGAAAATTTTTTATGTTATAGTATTAGTTGAAAGAGGCCTCCATGATTTTTTTCAAATTTTTTTGTCGAACCGTTTTCAAAATATCGATTTTTGAAAAATTACGTTACTTTTTTTCGCCCATAACTTTACGAAAAATGGATTAAAAATGGGACGTTTTTTTCAAATTTTTTTTTAACACGATAAAAAATATGAAAAAATTTTTTCAAACTGTTTCTATAAGATTTTCAAAGGACCCCGCACAAAACCTATGGAAATGGGTTCTCGGCGAATTTGTCTGAAACTTTGAGAAAATGTTCATGTCATCCTGATCAAAAGTTCTCATGGCAACAACTCTCTTTAAAGCAGTATTTTAGCTCCAGGAGACCTCAAAGATGGATATTTTATCACGCGATCACAGATGATTTTACCCATTTAGCTTTCAGAATAATGATTGTGTGTGTTTGTGTGTGTATTGCATAACCCATTAAACCTAATAACCTAATGTATTGATGAATAACAGTAATAACAGTATACATATATGAA
This sequence comes from Temnothorax americanus, assembly GCF_048541705.1. Classification (NCBI taxonomy): domain Eukaryota; kingdom Metazoa; phylum Arthropoda; class Insecta; order Hymenoptera; family Formicidae; genus Temnothorax; species Temnothorax americanus. Next base: position 778,299 of record NW_027509789.1, read on the forward strand.
CCGTCGGGATTAGCGTTATCCAATGTGCACCGCAAGAAGGTTGCGCGATCGGATTTTGCACATTATTATGGCTCTGAAAAGGACCGATTTTGTTCTCAGGTTTTATGGGTTATGCAATACACACACACAATCATTATTCTAAAAGCTGAATGGGTGAAATCATCTGTGATCGCGTAATAAAATATCCATCTTTGAGGTCTCCTGGAGCAAAAATTCTGTTTTAAAAAGAGTTGTTGCCATGAGAACTTTTGATCAAGATGACATGAACAACATTTCCCAAAGTTTCAGACAAATTCGCCGAGAACCCATTTCCATAGGTTTTTGTGCGGGGTTCTTTTTGACAAAAATTTTTGATTTACAAAAAAACACGTACTGATCGATTTTCTCCAAAATTTTTTGTAAAAGCTCATCAATTTCACAATTTTTAAGCCTAAATTTATAATGAGATAATTACGGGATCTATTTTTTTTTCGATTTTTTAATTTCCATCTTTTTTTTATCCGTGCTGAAAAATATCTGAAAAGAAAAAATAATTTACACAGGAACTACTATTAATAATTATCTGAGACATAGTGATTACTAAATAGTTTACAAATTGATTTCAGGAAAAAATACAGTTGAATTAAAGTGTTTATTATGCTTGATAAATTTTTTTTATTAAGTTGCGTTTATTTTCTTACACGTTTAAATATTTTAAAAATTCGAGATTCAACAGATGATGAAAATTGTTTAAATCTCAAAGTGCCTTCTCCGTCTGGAATTACACAATGATATTTCTGCGTTCCTGTTATTGTCTTAGCTCTAATGTATCGCTTGTCTAATGATTCTTTGCTCTGAATATAATCTTCGTTAGAGAAGAATTGCGCATAGATATTTGGCAAATTTTCCGACGGAGCACCTCAACAATTTAAAAATTATAAAAATTTTGTAAATCTTAATTTTCATGAAGGAGACTTTGGCTGAATGGCATTATTTTGCAACAGCTCATGGTAAAGATCCTTGTGATGGAGTAGGAGGAACTGTTAAGAGAATAGCGGCACGAGCAAGTCTTCAACTTCCATATGACGAACAAATCTCAACTCCTCAAGAACTATATAACTGGGCAATAAAATTAAATTCTTTGCCAAATATCTGCGCAATTCTTCTCTAACAAAAATTATATTCAGAGCAAAGAATCATTAGACAAGCGATATATTAGAGCTAAGACAATAACAGGAACGCAGAAATATCATTGTGTAATTCCAGACGGAGAAGGCACTTTGAGATTTAAACAATTTTCATCATCTGTTGAATCTCGAATTTTTAAAATATTTAAACGTGTAAAAAAATAAACGCTACTTAATAAAAAAAAATTTATCAAACATAAATAATAAACACTTTAATTTCACTGTATTTATTCTGAAATCAATTTGTAAACTATTTAGTAAGTAATCACTATGTCTTAGATAATTATTAATAGCAGTTCCTGTGTAAATTATTTTTTCTTTTCAGATATTTTTCAGCACAGATAAATAAAAGATGGAAATTAAAAAATCGAAAAAAAATAGATCCCGTTATTATCTCATTATAAATTTAGGCTTAAAAGTTGTGAAATCGATGATAGTTTTTTACAAAAAATTTTGGAGAAAATCGATCAGTATTATACGTGTTTTTTGTAAATCAAAAATTTGTGTCAAAAATTTAAAAATCTTATAGAAATACAGTTAAAAAAATTTTTTTGAAAAAAAAACGGCCCATTTGGCCCATGTTTCGTAAAGTTATGGGCGTTTAAAAAAAAGTAACGTAATTTTTCAAAAATCGATATTTTGAAAACAATTCGACAAAAAAATTTGAAAAAAAATCATGGAGGCCTCTTTCAACCAATACTATATAACATAAAAAATTTTCAAAAAAATCGAAGATGCAAAACCCAAATGGTGTCCGATTTGGCGTGGAACGCCCCATATACATAGATAAACACATGTGTGTGTGAGTCTGTTACTACGTTTACGCGAGCGTTACTTCTACTGTAGTAACTTACGATAATTCCTTCGCGTAAACGGGATTTTGTAGTAACTTACGATAATTTACTCCGCGTAAACGAGTGATATATTATGTAAATATTATTTACTTTCGACAGTAACAATAAAAAAAATAACATATATTTCATTTATATATGTATTTTCGTTTATATTTCCCAACATTTTATCAACGAAATAATAAATAGAGAGTTTTTTGTCCTAAATAACATTACCGTTTTTCTTTCTTCAAATATACCCTAGAATTCCCAAAAATCCTGATTTTACCATACAAGTGTACGCTACCCCAGTGTACATAGAGAAAGGAATAATAATACGAGAGATATCTGTCCTTGTCTAACGAGGCATCTGTACGACATATCTGTCAAAGCTCGTTCTTTAAAACGGCTTCATAGATCGCAAAATCCTTTTACAGGAGTAAAGTTTAGGTACTAATGAAGGGTGGGATTGTAAAATAATTAGTAATAATTGAAAAAAATGCCTAACGAAATATCTGTATCATATATCTGTCCTGTTCGATTGCTGTATGTACGAACCAGACAATGTAGCCAACCGCCCAACCCCGAAACTGCCCACAGCTGCATGCGCCATCGCGCCATCTCTCGCAAGATCCGTGAACTACTGCTGTGACATGATTGCTGCTCTGCGTGAATATTTTTGTGAAAAATATACACGATCGTTTCAAAGCTCTCATTTTTATTTCAGGCTTTCAATCTCAATTTCAAAGGTACGTTAAGGTGCGAATTCATGGGACGCTCGTTTCAACGTATCGCGAGATCACGTGATTTTGATCTGACGCTAGCGTCAAACAAAGAAAGCTGGATTTTCTCAGCTTTAAGCGTCAAAGCCAAAGCAGCGCGAAGACGCCGAGCGTCAGCATAAAAAAGCACCTTTTTTGTTTGTGCACGTCTTCTGAAGGGTGGGAAAGTTTAATTTCGTACATATTACTTATACAACTGTTTATATTAGAAAATAAGGTTATAAGGTGTCAGCATTTTAAATTTTTTTTCAATTATTGCTAATTATTTGACAATCCCACCTTTCATTAGTACCTCTATTCTTCAATCCAACTCGAAAGGCGAAAGAAATCGAATGCATTGTGTCACCTGAGGCTAAATAACGTAAACAGAATTGTAGTCGCATAGACGGCGATATTGGAGTTCTTATAATATGTTGTTTTGTGATTCTTGATTCAAGTAACTCCAATAATTTGTCAAAGAATTCCTTAGTCATCCGCAAATATTCCAAATATTTCAAAGAATCATTATCTGCCATTTCGTTAATTAAATTGTTGCTGTCTCCTTTTTTAAGTAAATATTGATTGAACCCAAAGTTTTGGTGTTTGTTTTCTTTTTTCTTTTCTATCTTTTTTAAGAATTGATACGGTAAGAAAAGTTAAGCAATTGTCTTCTTCGTATTTCTTTGAGCCAACTTAATTGTGTTCTTTTCCATTCGTTTACCTTATTTATTAATAATAGTTTTTTTATAAATCTAATCCTTTTTTGGAGTATTTATTTTCTATAATATTGGTAAGGATTGGAGACTCTGATATACCGTCATACTCATCTTCATAAACTTTGTCATATTTCTCTAAATCAATTCTCTTTCTTTCTGCAACAAAGAAGTATATAAATTAATCATTTAAATTTATGTCAATTTTGTTTATTTAAATCATTGAAATTTATACTTCTTGATTTTGATGATGCCAGAGAGACTGGAGATAGTGACGTAGAATTGTCATTGATGATAGGAATAAGATTATCATCATCTACACAGGCAGTGCTGTTTTGATTATTCTCACTCTTGACGTGTGTTTCTACAAAATCTAAAAAATTCAGGTTTAGTTTTACAACAAATTTATGTAACACATATTCTAACCATTATTAGTTATATTGAATGACAATTTTATATAAAACAAATAAAATGGTTCATTAAATATATATATATATATATATATATATATATATATTGCCTCTCTTATACACAAATATACATACCATTTATAAAGAGATTTTGATCTTTATCCATTATTAATTCTGTATGATTTGCTAAGCAAGGATGATGTGAAATTTGTCCGTTTTTATCGAACCAAACAACCCAGCGACAATATCCACATTTGAATTTCTGGTAATTAATAAAATATATCACATACATGTTAATTAGCATTAACATATTAACATATATACTAAACTGAAGAATTACCTATATATTTTATTTTCACATATAATACCTACCAATGACGACATATTGCTCTTTATTTGCAAAAATATGTTGCAAAGCGATCGATCCACTGCCAAGCACTTATTCGCGAATTTTCAACAGGATAGGTTATAAATTTTTCCGTTTCTTTTCCGTTCCGTAACAGCTCCGTGCCATGGGGATCGAACCCACTCACTATAACACGGAACGGAATCCCCCCTATATCTCTTTTTCCGTTACTGTTCCGTTAAGGCTCTATAAATGTGAGTATTCTCGTCCGCCATTTTGTATCCAATCATATGTAAAAACATAACCTTTTTGTAAGCGTCAATACGCTTTTCGGTCTCGCGATTAATGTAAAAATAAAGCTGAAATATCGATTCTGAAAAACTGAGAATAAGTATTAATTAACAGAATAGTAAATTTCTTTCGCCAGTATATAGAATAACAATTAAAGTAAAGTTGTACGACACCCGCACGGTATACGGGAGGTTCCAGGTTCAAACCCTGGCTGGGGTAATATTTTTCGCAATAAAATTTAAAAACTATTTAATTTAGAAATTACATCAACTGACCAAAACCATGGTCAAAATTAATGATGTCTCGATATTGATCTGAAAAAAGTGCTGGTGAATCCGACAAACCAAGTTGGCTCACAGTTTTTCAATGTTCATATCGGAAAGACGTTATATATATTGCCAGTCAAGTCGATTTAAATTACTTTAATTGTTAAGTATTAATTGATTCTTAATTGATTAGACGTGTGTTCTTAAACGCGCGACAGTATAATTTGTTTTATAAGTGTCGTATTTATCGTAAATCGACACATCGTGACTCCGTTTCATTGTACGTATTTGGAGCAGTAATTTCAAGGGCAGAAGGTATATTATTTAAATAATACTCATCGCCAAAAATTGTTTTCATGTTGCAGTTTTGTCACATTTTGACATATTTGTGTTTTTAGATTAAGTATTTGGCTGTTTGTAAAATGTTAATTGAGGACAATGAAAAAAAATCCAAGTACGTCGCATCCTGGGTCAAGTGTTGAGGTAATTGCCGCATAAATTTCTAATTTTTTTTTGTTTACTAATTTAATGCTCCATTTATCATATTTAATGTACTTCCACTCATTTCAGGACCCTACCCAGGTAGCAAACACAAGTCATTTTGACGTCAAATTTTGGTCCTTTACTGACCATTCCTGACGTCACTAACTGGCGGCATAATGACGTTAAAATGACGGTCTAATGTCACAGACAATTGACGTCATCGCGGATACGTTATTTTGACGTCATTTTCTGACGTCTTATTGACGGCAAAAATAGGTCCATTACGACATATCGGTTTCTAGAAATGTTTTTTTTATAAAATTAAAATTTTAAAAAATGTCTATTTGATAAACGTTTATAAAAAAATGTTCTTTTTCTTTATCTAAGAAAAAAAGTTTTTTTACTGTTTTGTTACAAGCCATGTGCGTATAGCCGCTCTCAAGGCGGTCACCCATCCTAGTACAGTACCGCGCCCGAGTCGCTTGACTTCGATGATCCAGTGGACAGTGACGATCTTCTCACCTGATGCTTCCTTATTAACTGTACTTGTCTATAACAGATACATCTTTAAAGTGTTCAAAAATCTTGTAATGATAATCTTCTTGATAGCTATAACACTGCATGAAATAGTTATCATAAAACTATAATCACACGCAACTACATCCACTTATACCATAAATTCGCCACTTCAATCATGAAGTTGCGAAACAAACATATTGTAGTTAATTTTGTGGTTTTTATTTTATTATTACTTTATTATACAATATTAAGAAGTAAAAATAGTTATATTACAAAAAGTCCTTATTTGGACGACTTTAAGACGTCTTTAAAATGACGTCTTTAAATGGTCTAAAAAATGACGTCTTATAAACGTCCATTATTAGTCGCCAATGTCATAAACCAAAAATGACTAAAAATAGACGTTATAATGACGTTATGGAATAACGTCAGTATAATGTCATTTTTAAAGACATAGTCGCTTTTTGGTCATTTGACGTCATTCGTACAAACATGACTAGTATTTGACGTCAAAATGACTTGTGTTTGCTACCTGGGTAAGCTTCAAGAGTATTACACAGATGAAAAAATTGAAAGCTTGTTTGTCGAAAATGTCTACCTGAAGAGTAAGCTGAAAAGGTTACATCTTATTTGAAACTGTTCTCTCATAATCCGAAAGTTGCTGAATATTTACAACAGCACAATGTCAAATAATTTACTTGCCTTTTTGATAATTATACTTTGTATCAAATAAAATGATTTTGAACTGTATGAAATAAATTTCATTTTCCAAAAGATTGTTACTCCATAAATAACACTGTAACTGCATAATAATAATAATAATAATAATAATAATAATAATAATAATAATAATAATAATGTATAGATAAATAATAGATAAATAAAGAAACGCTTGTATGTCAAAATAAATAGGAATAAAGGCTAACAATCGAGCAAACACGTAGATGTCAATTTAAAGTAAATTTAATAAGCATACTTATACATATACAACGGAACGTTTTAACCGCACAGGGTCTTTTTCAGCCATTTTAAATTAAAAATTACATAGAGTCGCGCAAAGTGAAAATTAACATGTTAAAAAGTAATACAGTAAAAAATAATAAATTAAAAAGTAGCCATTTCTCGATAGTAAATAACAAAGCCGTATGGAGTCACATCTCACATGAGAGCATTCGAATATTAAAACTTGTATATGAATATAATAAAATTGTATATAAATAAATATCTGTGAGTCTATTGTAAAATGGTAAATTATATATATAGGCAATTCCACGTCAAATCGGACAAGATTTGACCTCGTATTCTTTAAATCAATTGAAACTTTTTTTACATGAAATATACATAAAATAAGCAGATACGTATTTTTTTATTTGTCCAAAACATTTTTTTTACAAAAGTTATGAACAATACAATTTTCGTCAAAAATGAAGAAGTCATACTTTACAAATTAATATCTCTGGTTATATTTGTCGTAGAGAAATATTCAAAAAACCATTTTAAAGCTAAGAAGGCAATCTTTGAAAAAGAAATAGTTTAACAAGGGGACCTTCAGGCTAACGGATTTTTGTTTTTTTTCGTACTTACTGTACTTAAGAGTTATCATTTGGACATCAATTTCCCAAAGTATTAAGGCGCGCTTTTCAGAAAAACTCGAGAAAATTGACTTTGAAGAATTCCGAGCGCGCTATGGTACACAGAATTTTAATTTTAATGTAAAATTTATCAAATCTATGCTAATTAATATTTAATCGTTTTCAATTTCGTTTTCAATAAAAAACTTACATCTTCTTATTTTGAATATTGGTACAAAAATGAAAAACGTCAGGTAGGTAATAAAATGGTTTTATATTTTTAAAAATTACAAGAAAATACAGCGCAAAAATGATATTAATAAAAATATTGTTTAATTTTTAAAAATGAATTATATGATATAAAATATATAGTTTAAAATATATTGTATACAGTCGTTTTACACGTCAATATTGCACGAACCAGGATGATATTCATCGTAAAAGCAAGGGAAACAGTAAGTTTCACGGCATCTAGCACACCGTACGAACGCAGATATTTTACAGGCATTTTAATTAATTCTCGAGAAAATTGCATTAAAATTCAATCTATTGTACATCACCAGCTGTTCTCTCCAATCTTTAAGAACATGATTCGATACGCGTGGCGATTCGCTTCAAACCTTTGTGATGACAGAGACATTTTTATGAACGTCAATGAAGTATGTTTTCCAATAGACATTTTAAAAAAAACCTTGCGCCTGTAAAATATCTGCGTTCGTACGGTGTGCTAAAATAAACACAATCTTAAAAACACTTGAGATCACTCACAGGTTTAAAGATCGAGAGACTTGCCGTAGAGCGCTAAAAGTCTGTGTTTATTGTTTATAAGAATTTTTCGATAAAAAGAATTAAAAGATTAGAGCATCCGTAACATCCGTTACGGAAAATCCCAGCAATTCAAAACGGAAAGAAAAATTAAATTATACAGTACAGTAACGATATACTTTAACAAAAATACTGCACAATTTTCAAAATATAATAGTTGCGCACCACGTACCGCGCTTGACTCGTATCGCCGTCTTTTAATTAATTTGTTGTCAAAATATAATATTTATAATAAAAATGTGATTTGTATAATATTGATTGTATTCAACATTATAAGTTATGTAATTTATACTGTATTTTCTTCCTACAAAAGATTTCCGAAGAATGCGCCACGCTACTTGGTCGAACTAGAGACGCGAGCACAGCGCGACGCGGCGCGGCGCGACGCCTCAGTCATTAAAATTATATAAAAAATAGAATCCATCGTTTCTCCATAAAAAAAATATGTGTACTTTTGGAATGAAATAAAGAATAAGATAGCATTATTTAAAAAAATTTTTTAAATGTACTTTTTAGTGAAAAAATTAATTAAACATTTCAATTGCTTATAACAATTGGAATTTGCAATTTTTTGTAACTTAAACTATTTTTTTTAAAGATTGCCTTCTTAGCTTTAAAATGGTTTTTTGAATATTTCTCTACGACAAATATAACCAGAGATATTAATTTGTAAAGTAGATGACTTCTTCACTTTTGATGAAAATTGCATTGTTCATAACTTTTGTAAAAAAAATTATTTGGACAAACAAAAAAATACGTGTCTGCTTATTTTATGTATACTTAATGTAAAAAAAGTTTCAATCGATTTAAAAAATACGAGGTCAAATCTTGTCCAATTTGACGTGGAATTGCCCATATGTGAATGTCTATAGTCATTTCGCAAGTATGCAGTCAAAGAAGAGTTCATGATCTATTTTTCGTTAGTTGGCGAAAACGAACCAAGTCAGAAGTTAAAAGGCAGAAATCTTAAGTCCATCAACGTTGTAGTCAGTTTAACAAACGTTCTGAAATTCGATGTCTCAATAGTGGGATAAAGTCTATGTGATTGTTAAGTATGGACTTACAAATTAAAGAATTGCGTCGTGGTCCGAAACTAAGTGCTCTCGTGAACAATGTTCGCTCTTTTACGTCTCAAATAATAATGACAAGCATTCTCATTAGGTAACGGCGAAGGTTAGTCATCGAAATAATAAATAGTTAGATGTCGGTGAGTTCGCTAAGAATACTGTAATATGACTCATCCAGATACTCTGTGTCCTTGTTCAAATTAATGCCATTTTTTTGTTCTTTAATATGTAGCATTTTCGAGACAAGTCTTTTATAATAGTTAGGTTCCGTATTCATTATTTTGACGTTGTCCCAATCGAAAGAATGATTAAATTCTTTAATATGTTTGGAAATGACCGAGTGTCTGGATGGGTCCATTTTTATATTATTTTTATGTTCGTTAATTCTAGTTTTTAATTGCCGCTTTGTCTGTCTCACGTAAGAAGCCTCACAATCTTTACATGCAATCTTATATACAACATTACTATATTAGTAGCTAATGAGTTCTTATCTTTTTGTGCTTTGATTATGCTACTTAATTTATTAAGGCATCTATATAGCCAATTATGTGTTCCTTTTTATTGAATAATAATGTTGCTTTTTCAGATATGTTGTTGACAAATGGGATCACTATAAATTTTCGATCACTATAAATCGCTCGAATCTATCGAGTTGTTTACATTGTTTCTGAGTTTACCATTAATCAGATTGTCGAGCCTGGTGTTTTTTTTTTTTAAATTAAATTGAGAGAATAACTATTGTCCAGTAATATTTCGATGACCATTTCTAAATTATTTTTGTGATATATAGGGTGAGATAACAAAATTGCTCTGTCAACTAAACTGTAGATAGAGCTTATTTTATGGCAAATAGGATGATTTGAAAAAAATGACAAGTATCTACCCGAGAACGTTTTCTTGTGAAACCAGTCGATTTGTATGGTGTTGTTATCTATTACCTGCAGCGACAAATCTAAGAAATTAAGACAACGGTTATTCTCGTATTCTAAAGTGAATTTTAGGCGCTTATGATAGCTGTTAAAAGTATCCAGGATAAAATCAATCTTGTTCAACGGCGCGGACATAAATGTGTCATCAACATATCTGCGATAAATAGATAAACGTACATTTAAAGAATTTAACGTTTTTTGTTCCAAGTCCTGCATGACCATATCAGCAATTATTGGGGAAAGAGGTGATCCCATTGGTGATCCATGGGTTTGCTTGTATATAACGTTATTGAATGTGAAAAAATAATAATAATAATGTACATTGTACACTAATAAAAACTCATGCTTACAATATCTCCAAAGGAATTAATTTTTAAAAACAATACTTTATTTTATAAAATACATATTTATAGACCATATATAATATTTATTACAAAGTAACAAGCAGTTTCAAAGGGTTTACTTATATGTTTAAGCACTTTTTGGTTAAGCTTTTTTCAAGCTTGCAGACCCGAAAACGTTCTTCCGTTGTTTGATGTTCTGAGAAAAATTTTTGGTACAAGACAAACGAGCAGTGAAAAAATGCTTAATAATTTTTTTCTTTAAATCACAGCACGTGGGAAAAATTATTTCTACATTTTTATGAATTTATTTGATGAGCCTGGAGTTTTCATTTCTCAAAATGAAATCCTTGTAGATTTTATAGTAATGGTCAGAATGTAAAACTAAGTTGAACGTTTTAAAACAAGGCTCTTTCAAGCCACTCAAATTCAATGCTGTCGTGTATAGTTTCGCTTTTTTTATAAAATCATTCTGTGGTAAATTTTTCCTCAACGAAAATGCAACACATATTCTTCGCAAATATGCTTTACAACAGCATTCGTCGTACTTCCAGCCAAATAGAATGCATTCTTTGCATCGTATTCGCTGACAATATCGCAAAAAAAAAAAACTAAACGTAATAGTGTGCACATCAAGCTCGACATGATTTTTTGTCGAATCGACACTTTCAGCCGCAATGTCAACGTACGCTTCTTTTAAGGTAGACTGCTTCAAAGTGTACCTGTAATAAGGAAAACAATTAATTTTCAATTTAATGAGGCACAAATAATGTTTTGCTTTTACAGCGTTGGACTTACTTTACATACACAACCTGACTTGCTTGATATCCACTGTTCACGGCGAAGATTTAGATTTTGAAGCCACTTTTTTCGTCGCTCCACATTTATTGGAATTCGAAAAAGTTGAAACCCTTTTTTGCTTCTATTACTGCAATTAATTGCAACGCAGCCAGTCATTTTGGAACCTGAGAATACGAGACCGAAAAGCGTATTGACGTTTACAAAAAGGTTATGTTTTCACATATGATTGGATACAAAATGGCAGACGAGAATACCTGCTTTTTTAGAGCTCTAATAGTTCCGTTCCCGCGCTATTTCTTCTCCATCGGGATGCACCCTAAGCGCGTCAACTAACCAATGTAGGTTAGTAACGCGCTTTAAAAGTATTGTAAACGTCAATACGCTTTTCGGTCTCGTATTCTCAGGTTCCAAAATGACTGGCTGCGTTGCAATTAATTGCAGTAATAGAAGCGAAAAAAGGTTTCAACTTTTTCAAATTCCAATAAATGTGGAGCGACGAAAAAAGTGGCTTCAAAATCTAAATCTTCGCCGTGAACAGTGGATATCAAGCAAGTCAGGTTGTGTAACGTATGTCCTGCTTCATAGAAGTTGTGATTTTCGTTAAAGCAGGGCACACACACACACACACACGTGTGTATATCCTGCTCCTGCTTTATAGAAGTTGTGATTTTTGTTAAAGCAGGCACACACACACACACACACACACACACACACACACACACGCACGTGTGTATACTTTCAATACCCTGCTTTATAGAAGTTGTGATTTTTGTTAAAGCAGGGCACACACACACACGTGTGTATACCCTGCTTTATAGAAGTTGTGATTTTCGTTAAAGCAGGGCACACACACACACACACACACCATGTGTATGCCCTGCTTTATAGAAGTTGTGATTTTCATTAAAGCAGGGGGCACACACACACACACACACACACACACACACACACACACACGTGTGTGCCCTGTTAAACACTTAAATACCTGTAAAGCGCGTCACTAATCTATACGCCGAAAGAATATCATTTTGAATTATGTTACACTTCTGACTTACCAACCAAACAGTTTTCACGTGATCTGCTGCATGCGCGTGCGGCCACTGAGCATGCGCATATGGCTGCAGGGCATGTTCATGGTCGCTACATCTCGTCGGTATGACAGGAATTATAACCTGATTCCTGTCAACTTTTTAACGATTAATATCTCGCTTCGCTGAGCAGAGCGACACTTTTTTCTGCCAGATTCTTTCGTTTTACGCAAAAACGCGTCGAATAAGCCTAATTTCATCGATTTCTGTGCTGGTGTAGCTAAACTGAAGAATTACCAATGATTTAATTTATTCATTCAAATTCATTCATTCATTCATTCATTCATTCATTCGTTTATTCATTTATTCATAAATTAGTATTGTGCCAGCAACAATATTATTTGCACCGATAGACTTACCAATTTATTTGGAATCTGTATTTCCTGCATTATGCAAAAACACAAACAATATTATATATATATATATATATATATATATATGATTGAAATAAATTAAAAATATATTTTGTCACTTTGTATATTTATTTCAAACTTACGTCGTGTCAAAATATGCGCGCCAGCCAAAAGACAGCTAAAAACTAGAGACAGCGTGCCGTTTAGTCACAGAAAGTTACACGCGTTTTGAATGCGTTTCAAAATGCATCAACTTTAGAGTGGACCAGGCATTGGCCTAGTTTACACCAATCTTTTGATACGCGTATCAAATAGTATATTTGAGCTGATCAGCCAATAAGCAAACTAATTTACTATTAGTTTACACCATTAATGGCCTAGTTTACACCAATCACTTGATACGCGTATTAAATAGTAAATAACTAGTAAATAAATCTGATTATTGGCTGATCTATTCAAATATACTATTTGATACGCGTATCAAGAGATCGGTGTAAACCATGGTGTAAGGATTACATGGTGTGCTCAATTGCCTGGGGGGATTCGGGTAATAACGTCACTCGTGTCGAATTGTGTAAACAAAGTAGCCAACGTCTAGAAATAAAACATTTTTGGTGTTGTAATATTGGCACATGTTCATGCCTTGTCACACTCATGCCACCTCTATGAAGTTGGCCGGACAACTTCAACGTATCGAACTTTCATTAATTGAAATCGATTGGTGGTCGTTTGGTGGTCTTTGGTAGTCTAGTCCGATCGTTTGGTGGTTAGTCGTTTTCCTCTAAAATAAAAATGAAATTTCCGGTGTGAAAGTTAGCCGGACAATTTTTATTTTTCAACCAATTTAACTTTTTTATAGCTCATTCGACGCGGAATTGTTTGGTGGTCACGAATATCATCATAAAAACGTTTGGTGGTCAACCGTTTTCCCAGAAAATAGAAAAAACCGTATGCGCATAATGCCGGACATATCACCTCTATCACTCAAATTGACTTTGATAGGGCTCAATCGACGCGGAATCGTTTGGTGGTCACGAATATCATAATTAAAACGTTTGGTGGTCAATGGTTTTTCTAAGAAATAGAAAAAATCGTACTCTCACGCCATTGGTCGCATGACTCCGTGACGTTGGCTCGGTAATTTGATGAATAAACATTATTTATTAATCAAATTGACTTTTATACGGCTCAATCGACGCGGAATCGTTTAGTGGTCACGAATATCGTCATTAAAACGTTTGGTGGTCAATCGTTTTCCTAAGAAATAGATAAAACCGTACTCTCACGCCATTGGTCGTATGACTCTGTGCTATTAGTCATACGACCAATGGCGTGAGCGCACGGTATTTCCTATTTCTTAGGAAAACGATTGACCAACAAACGTTTTAATGACAATTTTCGTGACCACCAAACGATTCCGCGTCGATTGAGCCCTATCAAAGTCAATTTAATTGATAAATAATGTTTATCCATCAAAATACCGAGCCAACGTCACGGAGTCATGCGACCAATATATAAAAATACATATATATATATTAATAGATCTTTGAATATAGATTATATCTCGATAATTCGACCGAAATAACAATTTCGAATTTTTATTGTCTTGACATAATTTTGATTCGTCAAATTATTATGTTGTATTATAATTTTAATTTATATATATATACATACGTTGCGCAATTAGAACAATTTGATGAAGCGTATTTCTCCATTTGTTTTATGCGTGATCTGCAGACCGTTTCTCACAAGCAGCAAGCATCACTCTGGCCGTCCTTAGGAAATTCGGGACTAATAACAATGCACAACTACAATACATTACATTTTAAAGAAACATGAGAAATCAATTAAAAGTATGGTTGTAGTAAATAATTTAACGAATTTGAATTGAACATATAATTTTTATTTATATTTTATAAAAAATATAATAGAGTATACAGCAATAACACAGTCCCGCACGGCCTTTAAGACAAGCAACCTTAAAATATTTCTGACCGTCTATTCTCCCACAGCCATAAGTCGGTCACCTAATATGCACACACCAACTGCATCCAGGGGCACACTCATTTGGCGCAACTATAATCCACATTTTTAGACAATCATAATCGGTTTTAGAATTATAACTATATTGTCACATTGCATTATATTTATATGTAATTTGACAATTTTAACGTATAATATAATAACGGTTTTACCTTTCTTCATAGTCGAATCTTTAGCATTGGAATTGCCAGTCGGAGCATTGTAACCACCAGTACCATAAAGAATTGTTTATCACTCTTACGCCTACACTACTTCGCCTCTTCAACATAGACGCGCACGGTGTCCATTTGTTCGTATGTGGATCGTAACATGCATTCTGCGCAGTATTTAAACAGAAACTAATCTCTTTTTGTCTACGGTATATAATAATTTAAAACACCATAAAAAACTGCAGCAAAATTACATTCCACCAAATAATTAAGGGAAATCTAAAAAAACTTTTAAAGCTTGAAACTTTTAATCTCTAATTTCAAAAAATCGCAGCTATTTTTCACTTTCTTCAATTATAATAATTTAAAAAAAAACGACAAGCTTGACAAAATGGAAAATTTTCTGTCAAAAGTAGACATTTTAAGCTTTGAAACTGTTTCTTTTTAGATTTGGATTCCCATTTTCTAAAACAATTAAAGTTATAGCTGTTTAAAATTGCTTATTTTTTAGACACTTTTTTTTATCCCTTAATTATTTGGCGGAGTGTATTTTTAAAAAATATAAAGAAAGACAAGACCGTTTTGATATACAATTATTTAGAAAAAAAAGCCATATACGATCTACACACTGAACTGAAAATATATTGAAAATATATTCATACGAAAATACACTAAAAACAAAATAAAAATGATTAAAAACGGGATATGACATAATAATTTATATCTGTAAAGACTCACTTACGATTAAACGCAGCCACACCGATTGTAGACCTTTGTATGAACGTAGGACATATCGAACTCCACTGACATGTTGTCGGATCCCATTACATCAAGGAAACACCAACCGTTGTAACCATCAATTAACAGCATGTAAAGGCCACCTAAGACTGCCACTCTGGAGAAATAATATTGTAACAAAATTTGCCAGGATTTTATTACGAATAAATAAAATAATTGCACATACCTAATCCGTGACGATGAAATACATAAATCATAGAGTATTTCACATAAAGGGAAAAATTGAAACATTGTACCATGTGCGTAGAATGTACCTACTTTTGTATCACTAATTACTACAAAAACAGCGCAGAATGCATTTTACTATCATTTATTGCGTACAGCGCAGAATGCACTTTGTTATCACTTATACTGCGCACATCAGCGCAGAATGCACTTTGTTATCATTTACTGCGCACAGCGCAGAATGCACTTTATTATCACTTACTGCGCACAGTGCAGAAATGATTTTATTGTTATCTCTTTTACTGCGCACAACGTAGACTGCATTTATATATTTTACTACCCAAAGCGTTGAATATATAGTTTTATTATAGTATACTCAATATATACATATACTGCGTAAAGTGCAGAATGCATTTCTATTTTCTACTTCTATTTTTTTTATTTGCAATTTTTTTATTTTTTATTTTTTGGTTTTATTTCTTTAGTATTTCTTTTTTGTTTTCTTTCTATTTTTTCCTTTTGGCTTCAATAATGTAATCTGGATCACGAATTTCCATTCTTCTTTCACGTCTGGGGTCAACTATTTCGGGTAACATGCAATGTTCATAGAACTGTACAAGCTTATTCACCATATGTAATTCATTCCAAAAATCATCATCGCGATAAATCTTTTCCATTTTCAATCCTAATAGTGTCCAAATTGCAAAGATACAATATTCTCGTTGTGTAACATGTAATTGACCCTGTAATAATATATATGCGAACGTTTCATGTGTTCATCTTCTGCATTTTGATATAATGCTCGTAAATTGGAAACATTTGATGTAATTGCATCTTCTGGCGTTAGAAAACGAGCTCTAAATGGACATTTTATTTCTACAATTCCATCATTTTCTATTAGTCCATCTGGCGAAGCTCCTAAATATGGTATTTCTGCGTCTATAAATAATCCACAACGATTAATTCGAATGTTTAAAACGGTTTCAATGTTCTTGCGTGCTGCATCTTCATGTTCAACACCGTGTTGTAAGGCTTCCACGTTCAATTCTTGTGGATATACAATTGACCGTACTCTTGACGCGCAGGAAGTGCTTCTTCTCATTTTACAAATGTGATTATAATGAGAGGCGGTCAATAATTTCGTACGATAATATTGCCATATACCACTTGATGTTTGTTCTCTAGTTTCTTCTTCTATATCTGCTCGCTTCATTTGCCACTGTTTTAACATACTCATATGTTGTGTAATTCGTAATTCCATTTCAATAGGATCAGCATCAGGTCTATCTGCGTGCGGCCCATAATCATTATCTGCAGTCATTGCACGTTTCAGACTGTGAGTAAATGGCCGATTGTTATGCTTTTTGTTATGCTCGTACAATTTTTTGCTTCGTACTTCCTTTTTTCTTTCTTCGAGATTTAAGGCAGTTTGTCCCGGTTTAGTTCCGACAGCATTACTCAAAAACCTTAGAGGCTCATCAGTATTAAAAGATACAACTGCAGCGTTACAACGAGCTTCATATGATCCTTTTAAACCATAATTAATTCGTTTTCCACCAATACACTTAGAAATGACAGAGTTAAACGTCTCAACTCTGTTACTGTCTTTATCTAGCAACAAACTTCTTGCGTTCCAACTTATCTGTTTCAAGACATTTTGCAATTTCTCATAAAGTCCGAATTTTTTTAATTCTGGTACATAATTTTCTTCATTCTCTTTCTGTGATCCATCGCAGAAATATCCTATTTGTACACAATCTTTATGTTCAGCAAAATTCATTATACAATTTCCGAGCTTATCTACATTTTTTATGCGATATCGGTCAAATTGATTATCTATTAGATATAGTTGTTCTTCATTTTCTGAATGGTATTCTCCCTCATCTTCGAGAATATTTATTAATTCTTCTGCACTTAATGCAGATTGAATCCTTTCTTCGTCATTATCGTCAACAGAAAGACCCATTTTTAATCATTTATCCTGAATTAAAATATATCGAAGAGCTCGTTCGTCTTTATCAAATGTAATCATATCTTCATGTGCGGAAGTAGTCGTATTATATTTAAACATATCTTTTTCCTCTTCTTCAGGCGTATTGTAAGCAGTCGTATCGCATTCCAACACATTTTTTTCCTCTTCTTCAAGTATACCTTTATAATTAAACTGCTCTGTTAATTTTAATTGTTTCCTATAAAAAAATAAAAATAAAACACTCGTAATACTTCCCAACATAATCGGTTTCCCCGCTTATGCGTCGCTTACAAATGTACCTACTTTTTTAAATACACGCGCGTGTATTAACTCTCGGAGAACACACCTATTTTTTCATTCACGGAGAACACTGTGGGTCAATCTGACCCTACACACACTTTGATCGTCCACCATTTTAAATTGACAAGTGCGATCAGCTTGCAAAAATTTCCAGATGTACTTGGAACACTGTTAAATCAATTGATATAAATAAAAAGTGCCGTTGAAATTATTTACATATTTAAAAAAATAAAAAAAAAATTTTTTTTAAATAATTTATGAAAAAAAAATTATTTTTTTTATTTTTAATATTCCTGGCTAAAAATTTACGTGTATATTCTTGATATTTCTAAAACTCGAGGTGAGGGTCAAATTGACCCTGTGTGTTCTCCGAAGGTTAAGGATGTATGGATAACATCTCAAATTATTATCAAAAATCTAAAATTTTCATATTGTTCTATTATTACGTCTGAGTGTCTGCGTGAAATTTTAACACAATTCTCTTATTGGTTTAAAAGTTATTTAATTTTTTTTGTTTGCATTGATTCTTATCATATCTCGGGATTGGCTGCACCAATCTTATTCGGACTGGTCGCAATTAAAAGCTTGTATCGACATTATATTTAAAAAAATGTAGTTACATTTTTTATTACGACTTTAGTTTCTGAGATATTTTAATAAAAAGTTTGTTGACACATGAATTGTCTTCTTATTCTTATTCTCTTTTATTTTTTCCTTCATCAAATTATGAGAATAAGAAAGAAATTTATACGTCAACAAACTTTCGATTAAAATATCTAAAAAACTAAAGCCGTAATAAAAAATGTAACTACATTTTTTGAATGTCGATGCAAACTTTCAATTGCGACTAGTCCGAATAAGATTGGTGCAGCCAATCCCAAGATATAATAAGAGTCAATGCAAACAAAATGATTAAATAAGCATATTTTAAACCAATAACAGAACTGTGCTAAAATTTGATACAGATACTCAGATGTAATAATAGAACACTGTATGAAATTTTTAGATTTTTGGTAATACTTTGAGATGTTACCCATGCATACATCTAAAAAATGTAAAAAAATGAAAGAAGACAAGTTAAAAAGATAGCTGCATGTCGCATTAATTTTACGACTATTTAGTGATTTTTAAAGCCAAAGGAAAGTGTTCGGTATATTTTAAAAATGTGCTAAATCAATTACAATTGTGATTTATGGATATATTAAAACAAAAATTAAAAAAGAAACCTTTTTTCAATTGTATTAAAAAATCTATAAGACACCTACTCTGATTAGAGTTATTTGACCAAAAATGTATTTGTACGCCTGTGTAATCAACTTCTCAATTATTATTATTAATTACCAATTACACCGCCTGCACAAAAGAAAGACGCTAACACGCTCGATATCAATATTAAATAAGGTTGGATCACCGGTTGTCATGTTTATTATATTCTTATAAAGAACATAACGTAACAACAATAACATGCCTTATTTTACTATCTTACCTTTTATTAACGTATGCCTTCCGTCTGCTTAATCGTTTACACGACAGCTGATATCGCTTGCGATCGTTACGACTTCTTCCATATTTCCTTCCGTATTCATCATACTTTATTTTGACACTTTGTTCACTTATTACTATCTCATCATTGGATTTGTCCATTGTTACGTCAGTTTTCCGTATCAATAATATGGAGAAACTAGTGTGCAATAAACGTAATCCATAATTGAAGAGGATATAAGGAATTATCTCTTTCTCATAGTTAGTGAAATGAAAAAGTCGCGCGTCCTATTTCTTTCTCGCTAACATTGAGATGAAGTCAATATTGCAAGACTAGAAAAGACAATGTCACACGATTCTGTCAATTGAGCATCGAACCATGAATCGCGCATGGCTACAATAAAAAACAAAAGTAGGCGCTGCTCGCGGCCCTTTGGCACGCTCTGTCTCATATCGCACGGGCGGGTTTCAGTGAGTGTTTCGGACGACGCGCGATTTTGTTGATTCGCATAGTATCCGTAAAGATGTAAGTAAAAAACCGGCTTACTTTTTTATAAATTTATATGTGAAAAAGATTAGGTTCTTTTACGTAATGATCTGGTATAGTCTACGTTAACATTGCACATATATTAATTAGATTTATGATATAGGTCAGAATATAAAACTAAAGAGATAAAAAAAGATGAAAATAGAAAGAATGAAAAAGAAAATAAGGGAACTAATAAAGAAAAGGACGAAGTGAATGATGGACGAATGGAAATTGACGAAAGAGAAAGTGAAGGAACATAAGAAGAGACAGAAGAAGAGGAAGAAAATAAAGACAATGAGAGGATCAAGAAAAGAAAAAAGCGAGAATAAGGGCGATTCTTAAAGGAAAGGAACGAAATGTAAGTTACAAAGTTTTATAATTTGTACATAATTTCATTACGTAAACAAAATTTGTATTGCAGCTCGTAAAACACAATACTTCTAAGACCTATGAAAGTTCTGTAACATATTGAAAAATTCGCTTTAGGTACTGTAAAAATAGTCAGGCCGACAGAAAAATAGTTCATAAGTGATTATGCTCTGTCTTGTGTCTTCTATCGTTCGAATATATGTTACAGAATTTACTGAACCATCTATCTACATCGATCATTTCTCATTTCTATTTATGATATATTATCCTTAATTTTTTTTATATATTATGTTGTTTGAAGTTGAAAGAGAGAGAGAGAGAGATTGTGTTATTCTTTTTTGCGGCCATCAGTGTCGATTGTAATATGATAGGTCAAGCCGCGCGTTCTACGTAGTTCATGGAAAAAGCGCGCGAGCGGCGCCGACCGACAACGTTGCGTCCCAGGCGGCGAGGCACGTGTTTACCGCGCATGCTTGAGCATGTTAGGAGGGGCGCGCAGCCCGGCCGAGCGAGCATTCGTCTCCCAGGGTCATGTTCCAAAACTCACTCTAGTTAACTAAAATGCTATAGTGTACGTGACGTAAACTATAGATTTTAGTTACCCAGAGTGAATTTTGGAACGCAACCCAGACATCGTGCGTGATACATCGTGCGTTATACACAAATTCGAGTCGCATAATTGCATCATCTTTTCGCAATTAAGTCGTAAAGTATTTGAGATCGGCCTATCCGTGTGCGATAAATAAGATAATTGTGAAACATATACGGATCGGAAAAGGACAACAGCGATCGTCACTAAGAGGAAGCCAGCGAGATACATCCTGGCGAGCCATGCCGGCACGTGAAAGGTTCGAGGAAGGCAGCCATTTTCTGGAACGTTCGAGGAATCCTGTTCAAGCTGAATACGAGCAGCTACTTATACATCGAGAGGAAATTTGTCTGTGGCGTGTTCTGTAAGACTAGCTCTAATTATTCATCTGTTTTGCTCACAAGGTAACTAATTATTTCACAATCGAGAGTAGAGACGTTAGAAGTTCATCTAGCGTCACGTTAGGAATCCTGATCAAAGGATCCTATGCTCATCTGAAAGTTATCCTTGTTCGTCTGAGAAAATATAATAAGTTTCTCGTGTTGAGAGGAAAACATCCTCTCTTATTTCAGGTTTGTGCACAATTCATTTCGATTCAATTGTATAACACTGAGCTCAGTTTAAAGTAAAGTAAATAATTAATCGTTCGGTTGCAACCATTTTCATGACAAGTAAAAAACTATAATTCTTCTTTGTGCGATTATTTCTTTCTCATTAATTAGACAATATCTCTTATAGTTCATTACGTTAATTTGCGAGCTATGTGTACTTTTCTTTGTATTACATATGAAATGAGAATACGTTCATTGCGGATTACATTAATCGTTTCTTGCGTTGTGATAAAACTATCTAGTGACTATAATTCCGTGCGTTACTATAAAAGTTACTTCTCAATAACTTGATAATTATTCTACTAAGTATTTTGCGAATTATTAGTTATCTAGTATTACGTTCATGCAGTGGTGAATTAATGTGTCAATCAAAGACTGCCCAGTACAAGATTTAGTCTAGTAAATTCTGTGAGAAACTTAGCGCTTATACGTTTCTGTTGTCGTTCATGTCATGCATATAGCTTATGTTGTAGTAATCGCTCACGATATAGTATAATGCTTTGCCGAGATTTAAATACTTATTTGGTAATACTCTATCAGTATTAACATTACAAACAACATCACTGAATAGACTGATGATAGTAATTCGTTATTTCAAATAAAAGATTGATGCATTATTTCCCAGATAATATAAATTCTATCTGAAGTGATATTCTTGTATTAATTGATTTATGTTTATGTTTCAAACGATCCTTTCTTTAGAGAAGAACAACTAATTCTAAGCTTGACTCCATCAAAAGAAATTATACGAGAACCTACTATGACAATTCTTCTTGCAATGAAGATTTTATATTGTGGGAAGATGTAGAGGAGTAGACCAGGATGGAGGAAAGTCCTTATAATTCCCCACAGTTGATAGTAAATAAAAATGTATTTCTTTAAGAGTATATACGAGGACAGAAGAACTTAACTCAATCACGCTTTGCTCGATCTACACACCTCGCTAGCTACGCGCGATCTGCCCGCACGCACGCTCTCCACGCACACCACATTCGCTACGCCACACTACGGCCGTTTCCGCGACTAGTGACACATTCTTTTGCTCAGCGGGAAAGTAGGCTAACTATTTACCACAACTAATAATTCTAATTAACACAACTTACGAAATAAAAAAAATAATAATCAAAATAAGAAAATAAGAATCTATCCTACACTCGGCCATCCGACGACATCTGTCCCCAGATGTTACGCTTCTTCTCCTGACGAGATTTCCTCCTGCGAACTGTTCCAGGGATTCATGTACTCTGCTGCCGTGGATGTCACTCGAGGGCCTTCTCCTTCACCAATCTTCTCTACGATGTATCTGTCGTTTCGAAGTATTCGTCTAACCCGATATGGACCAAAATATTTTGATGCTAATTTCAATCCCGGTCCGCTTTGTGTCCGCTTAATGGCAATTAAGTCACCTTCTTTATATGCAGTTGGAGTCTTCCGGTTTTTATTGTAGCTCCGTTTGTTCTCTTCTTGAATTTTTGTAATGTTGTCCCTTGCTTGCTGACGTATTTTGTCTCGTTCTTCCATAAATGTTACAGCATCTTCCTCTTCGAGTAGGTCTTGGAGTGTTGGATCTTCCTTTGTCTTCATGTTTGTTCCAAACAGAAGTCGGAATGGTGATACGCCGGTGCTTCTTGATGGTACGCCGTTTAAACATTGTTGTGCTCTTCTTACATACTTGTGCCATTGGGCTGGAGCTGGTGCTGATAGCTTTGTTAGTACAGGAATCAGGATACGGTTGACCCGCTCTACTTGCCCATTTCCTCGTGGAACTCCGGTAACAATCGTCGAATGTTCAATATTTTCTTCCTTGCAATACGCCTCGAACTCGTGTGAGGTAAAAGCGGTTCCTCGGTCGGAGATTATTCTCCTGGGGTTTCCAAAAATAGCACTCTGCTGCATGAGTATATCCAACACCTCGGCTGTACTAGTTGATCTAGTAGGGTAGAGCCACACGAACTTCGTAAAAGCGTCGATAACCACAAACAGGTGGCGATACTTCTTTTTAGTCGATGGTAGGGGGCCTAGGTGATCCACGTGATAAGTATCAAAAGGTCTCCCTCCCTTGGGGATTGGATGCAACCAACCTTCCTTCTTACCAGTTTTTCTCTCGGCTAGGATGCAACTTATACAATGGTGAATAACGTCCTCGATCTTCTTACGCATCCCTTTAAACCAGTAGTTAGTCTTCAATAATTTCTCTGTTTTGTCTGGGCCGAAATGACCACGCTCGTGCGCCTGTCGGATAACGCTGTTCTGCATCAACTTAGGAACGACAATTAAGGCATCTCCATCTACACATTTACGCAAGAGTCCATTTCTCATGACGTATTCTTCAGTTTGGTTATTTGTCGCCTGTTTTCGAAGACTGGATACCTCGGCATCTTCTTCTTGACTTTTCCGCAACTTAGCTAATATACCCTCTTCGCACTCCGTGATGATCATCGCTGTCGGCAACGCATTTCGACTGAGGGCGTCAACGTGACGCATACTTTTTCCAGGACGATGCTCCACCACGTATTGGAAGTCTTGCAAAAAGAGAGCCCACCGTGCTATCCGCGAGCTGATGTCGGCCTTCTTCATGGTCTGTGTGAACGCCTTGCAATCTGTCACGATCTTAAATGGTATGCCAATCAAATACACTCTAAACTTACGCAACGCCTTAACAATCGCAAGAACTTCTAACTCGTAACTATGAAACTTAGCTTCGCTTTCCGTAGTCTTACCGCTCGCATAGTACACAGGGTGGAAAAGACGATCTACACTATCTAGCTGCAATAACATCGCTCCGTAACCTCGCGAAGACGCATCGGTATGTAACTCGGTTTCCGCACTTGGACAATAAATCCGTAAAATCAGTTTTCGGCTAAGGGCTTCCTTTAATTGATCGAATGATCGCTTTTCACTGTCGCCAAAACGAAATACAATTCCATCTTTTAATAAGTTAGTTAATGGGTATGCGATAGACGCGTAATTCGGCACGAATTTTCTGAAATACCCGGTCAGTCCTAAAAAGCTCTGCACTGTTTTTTTATCAGTCGGCACAGGAAAATTTTTCACAGCACTCGTCTTTTCGTCTGATGGAGTAACGTCTCCATTCTCTATAATAAGTCCCAAATAATCGACTCTCGTTTTCAGGAGCTGACACTTTCCCCAGTTTATCTCTAACCCGTAAGAACTGGCTGTTCATAACACCTCTTCTAAATACTGTAATCCCTCTTGAACATCGCTAGATGGTATAATCAGATCGTCCATATATAACGACACTTTTTTTTCTGCAACTAATTTAGCAAACACGGCGTTTATGTACCTCTGAAAATATGCAGGTGACGTACTCAACCCGAAAGGCATTCGTAAAAACTCGTAATGTCCGTTATGAACTATAAACGCGGTATATTTACGGCTATCCTCTGCAACTCGAACATGAAAGAATCCGTTTTTCAAGTCTATTGTGCTAAATATTTTAGCCCCTCGTAAACGGTCGATCTGATCTTCTATAATAGGCAATGGGTATCGCGTCTTAACTATCTTTTCGTTCAACTTCCTATAGTCAATGCATACTCGCGTAGTACCATTCTTTTTTTTTACCAACACCGCTGGACTCGCGTATTCCGAAGTGGACTGTTGAATAATCCCCTCGTCTAACCACTTACGTATTTGTTCGTCGAGCGTCTTTCGTTCTGTTTCGGATATTCTATTCGCACGTCGGTACACGGGTGTTTCGTCTTTTAAAACAATATTAAGTTCAATTCCTACGTCTTGCGTTTTTAACGGTTTATATTCCGATACTAATCTCTTTACTCTGTCTCTAGCCTCTGGGTTCTCGATATGTTCAACTGCCGGTTCTATAACCTTGTCGCTATAGTCTATACTATTTACCGTCGGTAATTCTGAAAATGGTTCGGGATCCGCCGAAATTCTAAATATTCCTTTCTTTATTCTTAGTTCGACTTTGTCTTGCAGCAACACATCTGTACCTATTAACATAGCGTATGGTAACAACGCATCAGAGACTACATGGAATGTTACATCAAAAGTACAATCGTCTACACAAATATCAACACAAGTTTCGCCTAACGTCGCGATTTCGTTTGAACCTACGCCGCGGAATTTCGTGCTTCGTTTGGTCAACGCCGGTGCCCCGATTTTTACATATGTATCCGCGCGCATTAAACTAATGTCACTCCCGGTATCCATCAAAGCCGACAATTCGACACCGTTCGCCGTAACCTTTTTATAACACTTATTCGTTCCCTTGTCCGTCGCGTTACAACTTTTGTTTTGGTTCGTCGTTTGTTTGTCCGCCGTCGTAGGACATTTTGTTGCGATGTGCCCGTGTTCGCCGCATTGAAAACATTTAACGCCTTTCTCTTTCGTCGGGCAAGACACGCTCAAATGATTCTTACCACCACAATTAAAACACCGCTTACTCTCTTGTTTATCAGTCTCGGAACGCGTCGACTTCTTTTTCTTATCGTCTACTTTATTATATCTCGACTTGGTCTTCATTGCTTCGTACACTTCGAACTTACGTTTTAATTCGGAAATACTTGCCGCACCATACAAGATAATCTTATTTACCTCGTCGTCGTGTATACCGTCTACTATGTATCGTATTACCGCACTGGTTTCTATTTTTGCTTTGGCTGCAATTTCCATCATCTTGTAGCAGTACTCTTGGTAGGTTTCGTCGCTTTTCTTCTTTCTTCTTTGCAATTGGTAATGTACATCGTGACTATCGACTTTCTGCGCGAATTCACGTTTCAACGCAGCCTTAATGTCCTTCCACGTCTTCACTCGTGCCTCGTGCTTTATAAAGAGTTTTGCTGATCCCCGGAGAAGCCTCCTTGCGTAGATCATTTTCTGTACGTCGTTCCATTTACAGAGAATCGCCGTTTCGTCGAAGTCTTTGATCCACTGTTTAACATTTTTGCCATCGTCACAACTAAACGTGTCTATCGAGTCTTCCACATCTTTGAAGGTTAATACACATTCTCCGCGTCTGCGTGATGATCTCTGTGGCCGTCTCCCTCGTCGTTCGTCGTTGTCCGATTCGTGGCTAGAATCAGATTCGTCGTCTTCTTTATCCGTTAGGACGCCGTCGTCGTCGCTCTCGTCTTCGTCGTTCTCGTCTTCGTCTTCGTCTTTTTGTTTGTCGAGCAACAATGCCGCCTTGAATCGCTCTACGAGATCTGCCTTGTTGCCCGTCATCTTTAATTTACGTCGTTTTAACTCTTCTTTTAGTTGAGCCACCGTCATGGCTTCCACTTGAGTCTCGTCTTTCTTCTCGTCGTTCGCCGTCGCTTGATCGTCGTTCGTCGTCGCCATCTTTTCGTCTTCTTCTTCTGATTCACTCGTATATCCCGGACGCGAGCCCCCAATAATATATGCGGGAAGATGTAGAGGAGTAGACCAGGATGGAGGAAGGTCCTTATAATTCCCCACAGTTGATAGTAAATAAAAATGTATTTCTTTAAGAGTATATACGAGGACAGAAGAACTTAACTCAATCACGCTTTGCTCGATCTACACACCTCGCTAGCTACGCGCGATCTGCCCGCACGCACGCTCTCCACGCACACCACATTCGCTACGCCACACTACGGCCGTTTCCGCGACTAGTGACACATTCTTTTGCTCAGCGGGAAAGTAGGCTAACTATTTACCACAACTAATAATTCTAATTAACACAACTTACGAAATAAAAAAAATAATAATCAAAATAAGAAAATAAGAATCTATCCTACAATATGATAAAGAAATACCTCAGTAAAACCTCCAAGTATATTATGAGACATATTTAAAGAAAGGACTGTTCTATAATAACTATTGATTTGTTTTTTTATGTGTTTTATACATTTATTGTATTTCTACAGTATTTTATATGATCTATGTAATAATTGGTTCACGAATACTGGGAAGGTTTTCGGGCAGTTTCCCTTCTCCTATAATATGCAACAAATGTTGGTATTCTTTGCATAGTTCTGCCCAATCTAGCCATTTCAAATTACATAAATTACTAAACGCAATCTCTCTCTTAATAAACGGATTCTTATTATTTGTTCCTTCCTCATCTAATTCTAGAGTTCAGGCTTGTGCGCGAGCTTGTGCAAACATATGTTATTATATTATTTTTTGTTCTGTTTGTTTTAGATATGCGCAACGTGGAAAGAGCGGATAGCAAGGACGAAGAGGATGGCGAGGTGGCAGGCGAGGCGCGGGGTGGCGACAACATAGAGATGAGCGAGAGGACATTTGGCAATCGCGAAATGGGTGGTATGACGGATGGAAGGGAAAGCGAGGAGGATGGAGAGGCGGGAAGCGAGGAGGCTGGAGAGGGAGAAAGCGAGGAGGATGGAGAGGACCCATTATAAATTTTAATTATTATTAAAAAAGAAATTGTGTTGCGCTATAAAAGTAATAAAAATAAAAATAATAAAATAAAAAGAATTATCCCCCTTCTTCGTATAATTATGCATGTGGCTTTGATTTATGACCATGGATTTTGTTCAACTTTTAATATGTTGTGCACGTCCCTTCCATACAATACAGGATACAATAACTCGTGTCAATGCACAATAATGTCAATAGTTTATGAGATATAATTGTTTAAAGTTTCTATGTACCTAATCTAGATTACTGAGAACATATATCTTTATAATATTCTCTATTTTTGCGATATTCTCTGAATAATCTCAGCTACATGTGCTGTCAGGATATTAATATTATATATTAATGATATTTTATAATCATCGCATATAAAAATCATGCCCTTGCATGTTACCGATAGTGCATAATGTACACTAGTACACTATGGTAATCTCTTATATTTGTAACGATGCGCCCCAAAACGCATCATTCCCGGCGAGCATCAGCCGGATGCCGCCCGGCCGAACACCCGCCGGGCGAGACAAGGCACGATGTGCCCTTTTTTAAAACTAATCATCTCGCGTATCAGTCCGCAAACGGACTTAGCGCGGCAACCGACTCGGAGCGCCGAGCGGTGCCGAAAACGGCCGAGAGCCACCGAACGCAATCGCGGCGTCGGGGCGCCGTACTTCCCGAACGCTCCACCGCTCCATCCCGGCGCGCGCGATTGCCGTCGCGTATACCCCCGCCTCGCCGACGCGCCACCGCGAATATATAAACCGAGCAATGTTGCTAAGTTTGAGATTCCACCGTGAGCCAGCAAACCGATCCGACCGATTCCGCTGCTCACGGATCCCAATCCCACAGTCGAACAACCCGGAGGTAGAGAGAGCTCTCTGCCTCTGCCGAGTGAAGTATCTAGGCGGTTGACTCGAAATCCTATACGAACACCTGTGACACCGGAGTGAACCAGGGTAAGAGAGTTCTTCTCTTACTCGCCAAGGGTCTTGGCCACCCGGTGCCGCCTCCCGCCTACACGAATCGAGGTGCCAGGGGATAGAGAGTACTTCTCTATCTCCGCTAAGGGTCTTAGCCGCTCGATATCACGCCCAATCGCGATATCCAAACCTGCGATACCGCGTCACCCGCGCCGAAATACCTCCGCGAGCCCGCACGCCCGCCGGTCCGCGAAACCCAGCGATCTCCGTGCATCATCGCTTTACCAGGCGTTCGCACGCTCTGCGATATCGATATTGTAACCGCGTCCGCGACCTATTACGCGTATCTTGTAACCGCGTCCGCGACTTACCACACGTAGCCAGCGACTCCGCGATCGCTGTAATCCGTCGCCATCGTCGCAACGACCGCGATCTTTTGTACATATTTACCGCTCCCGCGAGCATCTCTATGTATTCACGTAGCAACGACCGCGATCTTTTGTACATATTCACTGCTCCCGCGAGCATCTCTATATGTATTCACGTAGCAACGACCGCGATCTTTTGTACATATTCACCGCTCCCGCGAGCATCTCTATGTATTCACGTAGCAACGACCGCGATCTTTTGTACATATTCACTGCTCCCGCGAGCATCTCTATATGTATTCACGTAGCAACGACCGCGATCTTTTGTACATATTCACCGCTCCCGCGAGCATCTCTATGTATTCACGCGTAACTGAATAAATACCGTATTTTGTTGTATTATACTTTAACCGAGTCTTGTGTCTTCCTCCGCGCCTACTCCGAACCCTGACCAGCCGCGAGCTAAATCCGCGCTTCGGAAACTAGGTTGTTTTATATTTCATAATGTATTACCGACATAACACAGATTTGCTGTATTCGCATGACAGCGTCACACTTGGCAAAACTGTGAACTATAAGACGTGAAAAATGACACGTCAAGAAGCAAAATTATCCTTGTGATTTACAGCGTTATTCTTCATTTTAATGCAGTGTTTTTACATTTAAAATTATTCTGATAGTGTTAAAATATACCGAAGATATCCACTTTATTGTGATTTAATATGTGCAAGAAAATACTTATTTCAATTCGGCAGCTGTCAAACGGCTTGTTTTCGTTCTTGATTAGGCAACATTCACTTCGTCAATTGTGGATTACTCATATAAAAGGGGAATTTTCGGTGTATTTTACAAATCTATTTTATCGTTTACAGATGGTATTTTATTAAAAAGCATTTTTATTTTAGTGTAAATCACAAGAATTTTCATGATATATTTTCTCGCTTCTGACGTCATCAATCCAAGATGGCTGCAGTGAGTGAACAGGAGCCTTAAGTCTCTTTTAATTGGGTTGTGGCAGGGCGTTTGAGATAACTTGCTCTTCACCCTGCACAGCTGGTACATCTTTACAAACTTAATTCGCAACTATCGCTTATAGCTACAGACTTATTAGCCTGTATATTTATTTATTTCAGTATAAAATAATTTTTAAAACGTTCATATTAATTCTGATTGCAGACGGACCTTCGGGAACACTAGCGCCTTCTTCTTTTAACATGAATAACTAAAAATCTATATTTCGGCTAATTACCGAGTTTATAAATATTTAATTAAAACAATCTGGGTGACTCACAAACCTTTTTAATCACACTTCATAACTCTTCATACAAAATACAAACGATTCCGTGTAAAAACTTTTATTAATTTATCTATTTCGGCTAAATGCATGGTGTAAAAATAATTAATTAATTACAATTAAACGAATGACTCACAAACCTTTTCAATTGCACTTCAAAAGTCTTCATACGAAATACAAACGATTTCATATGGTAGATTCTTTCCCGGACATTCATTTCTGGTCAAATACATGGTCACAAAGAATTACAGAGGTAACAGTACAAAATACAAATATTTTATTAAAATATTTAATCCAACGAGGGAATACAATTTGTATTTAAATATAAAGTTTATATATGTATTTTTCAATAGAATAAAAGATTTAATCACAAAGAATTACAAAGGTAACAGTACAAAATAAAAATATTTTATTAAAATACATAAATTTTTTTTGTAAAAAAACTTGGCGCTGTTAGACCTCGAAATTTTAAATAAATAAGGACAACAATAAATAAAAATAATTCAGAGAAGAATGCGATGGGAGTAACATTAAATGATTATCAGCGTGGATGTGGGAGTGAATGATATGGGTGTGCGTGACGACGCGGACGGCGGATAATGCGGCTTATAATTAAGTATAGAATAAATTTATTTATTTAAAATTTCGAGGTCTAACAGCGCCAAGTTTTTTTACAAAAAAAATTTATGTATTTTAATAAAATATTTTTATTTTGTACTGTTACCTTTGTAATTCTTTGTGACCATTAAAAAATACACGTGTAAACTTTGTATTTAAATATCTTGTATTCCCTTGTTAAATTTAAATAAAATTTTTTAATCTTATAAAATTGTTATCATACATTCTTTTCTAATTGACACAATGTAAAGATTTTTCAAAGTAGTGCAACAATTATTTTTTGAGGCAATATACATGTTCACTCTGTAATTGGCGCTCTAATTTAAAGAGATATCATTTCTTTTTTGTAATTGTAATAGATCACTTGAGCGCGACTCTTCTTTTTGATAAGGTAACATAATTTTGTGACGTGTATCACTTGGGTTATAATTTTTCGGAAATAAAGATACTACTGCTTAGATTTTTTCGAGATTTTTCGAGATATAAAGATCTACCACTTGTTACTTAGGTTTTTTCGAGGTATAATACTACCACTTTCTTTTTTTTTAGGTAACAACATATACACTACTATACGTGTACTTGGCGCCTTTTTTTACCTTTTTTTAAAAAAGGTATTAAAAAACTACGCTGGAGTTTACGGTGACAGAGTTTAAAAACTGGTAGTTATTATATTGTCTTATATTTATTACAGGTTCCTCATGGACAATTGCACCGGCCAAACCTCTCAGAAGAAAGCTACACATTCGCATGTCGCAGATGACGTAGACGCTGAACTTCGTCACCGACGTTCTTTGAGTAACTTTTTCAAAAAGTCTCTCTGCGATGCTTCAGCGGCAGTGACTTCTGTTGAACAGGAATGTGCCGAGTTGAAAATGAAACTGAAGGCAAAGATTGAGGAACAGTCACTTTTCATAAAAGAGAATAAAGATCTAAAAGAGATCGTCGATTGTCTGAAAAAGCAGTTACAGGAAGCAGAAGCCGAAAAAACGAATGTTTTGTGCGAAGAAGGAATACGTTCGCGAAATATTGTCTCCTTACTTTACTGCTGGACAAATTCGGTGTATTCTGGAAAAACGAAAATGGATTCATTGGTCCGTTGAAGAATATGCAGCAGCTATTTCGTAAGTTTGTCTCAATAGTGAACAAATGGTTTGATGTTCACAATTCACGTAGTAAGTACGGCTCGCATGCAGGTGTAAATGGTTTGGGCGTTGACCTTGAAATGTAAGAAATGGTGTTGAACCACATGTCCTTGTACGTACAGACTATGAAAATTGGAAACCGAAAAACTTTAATGCCTTT
The DNA here is from genome assembly GCF_048541705.1 of Temnothorax americanus. Classification (NCBI taxonomy): domain Eukaryota; kingdom Metazoa; phylum Arthropoda; class Insecta; order Hymenoptera; family Formicidae; genus Temnothorax; species Temnothorax americanus. Next base: position 810,949 of record NW_027509789.1, read on the forward strand.
CCAAAAGGGCATTATTGTCAGTAATAATTCTCTGCAAGAACTTCATAAGTATTTAAAACTAACATACCCAGATGACTTCCAGTATATCATAACACGACGCTTGCAACAAGATATACTGGAAAATTTTTTCTCTTACATCAGAGGAATGGGTGCTACACGGGACCACCCATCTGGTTACGAATTTAGACATTGTCTCTGTTGGTATATTCTTGGCAAGCACTCACACGCAGTGTTCACGATGCATAAAAACACTGAAGAAGATCTCAATGCGAGTTGCATGTCTTCAGGAACGTTTGGAGACACGCATGCAGTGACGCCATCGACACCAATGAAATCTGTTTTACCTGGACAAACATCGACTCCACAAAAAATACGCTTATCGGAGCACTCAAAAGACACATTTGATACTTCGCTTCAATCTACATGTGCCCATACATTCAAGGACGACAGCACTGTTACTTCCGACTTGCCCAACATTGACGAAGATGAAATTGTTCTGACTAAGGAATTATTTATGAAAATTATAAATATTTCTCCCGCTGACCTTGACGCAGACGAAAAGGACGATGCCTTCGCGCAAGATGATTTCCAGTCAGAAAAAAAGGACGAAGAAGAAAAAGAAATTCAGAATTTCATTCATGAGTAATTTGACGACTGCGATACCGCATCTTCCAACGCTTCTGAACTTGTACAAAGAAGTAGGGTTGCAGTACATTGCAGGATACGTTGCTTATATATAGGTTTAAGCATAAGTATGCCAATTTGGGTGACCACATTGGTAATGAAATGAAGACAAGTTGGGTAATGGCAGTTTTGAAAGGATATCTAATGTACTTTTCAGTTGCACTCCTTAACGCTGCAAAAATTCTTGAAAAATGTTTTGTAGCTTTCCACGAACATTATTTTTCAAAAGAAGATTACGTAATAAGGAAAGTAATGAAATTAGTAAAAGAAGATGCTGAGTACAAAGTTTCCTTACCTGATGAAGTTTTATTGTGTCTGGTGAGAACACGTACGTACATATGAATAAAAGAAAATGCCAAAAAATCGTATGTAAACAGAGAGAGAAGAAAGAAGGAGAAGAAAATGAAGAAACTAGTGTCGTAAATTAAACTAATGTTGTTATTGCACGAGTATAATGTATATGTAATGTATAATGTAATGTGTATAATGTAATGTATGTATAATCATACTCTTTCTGCAAATCTATATATATATGTATACATACAACAAAATAATATTTAATTAATAGCAAGTTTGTTTGTCTCTAAAATGTACTTACCTGCGTACTCTAACATCACTGAAAGAATGTGTCAAAATTATATTTATATAAATATAATATTAAATTCCTTGTTATTAAACATTTTCAACTACTTTTTTTTAGAAGAAAAGTTCAATTACAAATAAAAGTTGTTATACTAATTATTTTTGCTTCTTTGCATTTTTTTTCACAAACATTAATCACTTCTCTCTCTTCAAAAAAATATCAGTAATAATATTTTAAATGTAAAAAGTGTGACAAATTTTTTTCCAAAGATCTGATTGTCGTGTATCGACTTCCTTTTTATAAACGGCGGTTTAATAATGTACCACCTTGTGTTGTAAACAAATTAATTTTAAATAGGTACAATTATTGAAACAGAAATTAGAAATGTAATCAAGAATAATGAATAAAAAGAATACATGAAATTGGAATAATTAATACATTATATATATTATACTTCGCCAATACATATTTTTAAACGCTAATTTTATATAAAATTAATAATTGTTATGTTACTTTTACAGGCAACAAATAATTAATAAAAAAAAAAACAATTGATTCGAACGTATGACCCCTGCATTTGAAAGTTATCGCCACATCCTTTGAGCCAGTAAGATGCTATAGAGTGCTTTTATACTTAATATATACATTATCATCGGGCAAAAAGTTAGGCTTTATTCATGCCATTAATCGATGACAATAATTCTGTCTTTTTGCGTTAATTCATTCAAAACCAGCAAAGGAAAAAATAGAAGCATTAAAACATTCAAAAAAAGGAAGTATTGCAATTTTAATACTATTACATTTTTTGTACATGAGGCTTTACAAGTACTATTTTTTTAAATTTTCTTTAATACTTTTCCATTTGTTGAGAAATAATTGAAGCCCTAAACAATAATACTTTTTAATAATTTCTAATAAATACAACGTATCTTCAAATATCATTCATCGTTGCAATACATTTTCAGGAGGCAGTTTGCAACATAATCCGTTCAAATTTCCTATTTCCTAGTTACTTTTAGTGGTGGTACCACTGTTTACACAATTCGACGTGAGCGGCAGAACCTCATAGAAGTTAGCCGGACAATTTCAACTTACGACATTTTTTTTACGAATTGATTGTTAGTCGTTTGTTATTGATTGTTAGACTAATTAGAACGTTTGTTAGTTAATAGTTTTTACGTAATCACAAAAATAATTTTTAGTGTTAATTTAGCCGGTAAATATAGAATTCTTTACAATTTTCGATTCAAACCGTGGTCAATCGATGCGGAATCGTTTGTTAGTTCCGAATATACTAAGTAAAACGTTTGTTAGATCCACGGTCGTATACACAGGTCGCGAAACTCCCATGGTGGGGGTATGCCTCTTAGGGTGCCGTCCCATGGCGCGTATCGCGGTACGCGCGTACCGGGCGTATCGACTCTGCGACCAATTACAGACGATCCGCTGTTTTTGATACGCTTAACAATCTTTTGAACATTGTTTGAGCGGATCGCACACTCACACATGCATGTACAGTCGTACGTGTGGGTCGAGCCCTCCCAGGTGCCATTTTCTATATACCTGCAATGTAACGTGCTTTCCATCAATACATCCTATACAGTTCGGATAGTTCCAAAGTTGCTGAAATTTGTCGGCAATTTCTTGCCAACTCTCTGGACTGTCATCAATAAAATATGTCTCCTTCAAAGCATTCCATATTGCCTCGCAGGTCTCTGATATGATCTTTGATACAGTATTATGGCCAATTCGATAGGCATATGAGATCGATGTCATGCTGTCTCCTGATGCTAAATATCGAAGCGTAATTTGCAGACGTGTTTCGGGAGGAATTGGCTCTCGAACAACATGTTGTTTAACAATGGATGGGCCGACTAATTTAAGTAATTCTTGAAATAAGATGGGATTCATTCGGAAATAATTGACAAATTTTTTTTCGTCTTCAGTCTCCATTTCAATTACGAGATTATCACTTGCTCCTTGTAATAATCGCCGTTGTACGGTAAATATAGGACGCACCCAATATTGTCGTTCTTTTTTAGATTCTTCGTTTATAGCAATTACATACAGTGCATACAATAACAATATTTTACGTCGCAATTCTTGTCGACGAAAAATACTATAACTTTGTTTAAATTTTTTCACAAAATAGAAAATGGCTAGCAGTACTGTTTCGGAATCCATTTTTTGCCATACAACTGGCTTCACTTTGGAGGTTATTATTACGTTTGCCCTTTTAGGTGCATGCGTCACATGCGTGTTTGTGTGCGTGTGTTCAGTACGCCGCCAAACGGGTCCTACTGTCCCATGGAGCGGATAAAACGGAAGCGTAACCAGCGGATCGCCAATCATGGATCCGGTTCAACGGAATCTTTGAAAGGGCTCTATCGGAAAGATTCTGTGATTGGCGATCCGCTGGTCCGCTTACGCTTAATCCGCTCCATGGGACATTAGGAGCAAAATGTCGGCGTACCAAAACCGGCGGATCGTCTGTGATTGGTCGCAGAATTTGATACGCCCGGTACGCGCGTACCGCGATACGCGCCATGGGACGGCACCCTTAATGTAACGACCTGTGCTTCACAGATCGTCCGCTAGCCGCGGAGCGCTGCGATCGTATGGTAAATGTGAAAACAATAGTAGATGATGCAGCTCGACTACCACCGCTTCTCGCTCTACGACGAGGTTCTTGATGCTCTGTTTTGTTTCGATTAAGCGCTTTGACATCTTATGGCTTCTCTTTTTGCGTTTGTCCCAAGACAGATTCCAACCCTTACACAATGATAAAATATATTTATATTTCTTTAATGTGTACTTTAATATGATTTGTACAAGATTAAGTAGCTTCGCTAATGCTTTTCTAACTTACTTGGAAGTGCATGAAGTATTCCACTGCTTTTCTACCTCTTAATGACATCAATGACATCAAACATCTGCAAACAATTTTATAGTTAGTTTAAACTGCGAGTTTCCGTACGATGACAAAATTACTTATATCTACTTGTACATACAATATAAGTTTATTTCTATATTTCATAAATCTGTAATTTGATGTAATTGTTCAAATACAACTTTAGTAGGTTACCTCTCTACTTTTGCAGTCTATATCTCTTTTATATTGCAAGGATACTTTTTACTAAGTTCAGAATTAAATTTGCATTTTACATTTACCTATATTTTTGCACGTGAAATGTAGCCAGGTATTAAGCCCGGTGTCCACGATGCAAGAACTGTGTCCAAGTTTCGATTTAAGCCAATGAAACTGCTGCTTTTCTGTAAGAGCTGCAAGTTGATTGGCTTAAACCAAAACTTGGACCAAGTTCTTGCATCGTGGACACCGGGCATTAGGCATAAACAAATCTGATAAATAAATTGAAAATAGGTTAAGCACGTTTCCCGTGTTGATAAACTATTACGTAATGCGTTCCAAAACCACCACATATTCTACGTCTCACCCCTACTCTCCGGCAGCTAAACGATATACAGTTTTTCGCTTTTTTTAGCGAAACCGTAATCTAACAAACGTTTTACTTAGTATATTCGGAACTAACAAACGATTCCGCATCGATTGACCACGGTTTGAATCGAAAATTGTAAAGAATTCTATATTTACCGGCTAAATTAACACTAAAAATTATTTTTGTGATTACGTAAAAACTATTAACTAACAAACGTTCTAATTAGTCTAACAATCAATAACAAACGACTAACAATCGATTCGTAAAAAAAAATGTTGTAAGTCGAAATTGTCCGGCTAACTTCTATGAGGTAGCGGCAGAGAGAGAGAAACGATTTTAGAGAAAGAAAGACACCAATTGAGCACACCATGTATCCTTAAGGTGCGAATTCATGGGACGCTCGTTTCAGCGTATCGCGAGATCACGTGATTTCGATCTGACGCTAGCGTCAAGCAAAGAAAGCTGGATTTTCTCAGCTTTAAGCGTCAAAGCCAAAGCAGCGCGAAGACGCCGAAATTTTGACGCTGTTTTCCTTTTCATGAATTTCAATTGACGCCGGCGTCAATTGTAGTCATGCGACCTTCTTGCCGCTGAAAATGAGCGTCGAGCGTCAGCATGAAAAGGCACCTTTACACCATGGTGTAAACTAGGCCAATAACGCTGAGTGTATGTATATACATACGTGCTTTCTCTTGTATGGGTTTCCCCCACCAGCCGACTCTCGAGTGACTCGCGGCTTCTTCCGGTAGATGTCGTGCCACTCGACCGTTGTATAGGGATCCTTTAATGAGGGATGGGATAAAACCGCCATTAATGGGAGTGGAAGTGACGGTAAGCATTACGCGTCATTTTTGAATAAAACAAACTGTATCAAAAATATGTCTACATAAATTCAATTCTAATTAAAGTATTATTTCAATTAAATTGAAATAAATAAATAAAACTTAATTAAATAAAATAAATTCCGTAAATTAAGAAATTGAGTAAATAGTAACAAACAATAAATTCTCATAAATATAATTTATCACAAAAAGTTAATAAATGCAGTAAATAATGCAATAAATAATTTTTTTTATAAATTTAAGAGTTTTTATATTTATTTAGCAAATTTGCAAATTCATTAAATAAAAAAAAACAGAACAATTTTGAAAATTATTTTTATACTAAAAATATGTTGACGCAATAGTCTGAGCTTATATTTATCAATATTAGTTAATTTGATGATTTATAGTTGAGGTTATGTATTCTCTATATATATTTTCATTTCAGTATTAAGTGATAATATAAAATCACATTCAATTTTAATAAAATTGGATTTATTAAATACAATTCTTACACTTTTATTTTTTTTCTTGCTCACTTTATCAGTGAAGCCCCTTGCACAATAGGCGATAGCGACAGCGACAAGGTTGCCGACAAAGCTATACCTTTGTCGGCAACTTTGTCGCTGTCGCTATCGCTATAGCTATCGCCTATTGTGCAAGGGGCTTTATAACAGAGTATGTATAGAGTCCCTTTATAAGAGTCTGGACAGACTGGCCCTTATTTTTATTGGACGTGTAACACCATGGCGGAACCAATCACGAGCTGTAAAATAACGAGCCTTAGGAGCCTCTCTCAGGGTGCGTATTATGGAACTTTTCGAAATGGATTCCGATCGGAATTGTTATTTCCTACATTTCTATTGTATTTTTAGGGAAAACAGTATAATTTCGACAGGAATCCATTCCGCAAAGTTACGTGCATAATACGTGCCAGTACACATTAACGATATTGTTACGTGCTTTGCTGTAGCACTGTAGTGTTACATACCTGCGCAAAGCACGAAATGATGTCGTTAACATTTACAGAATAGGTGTCTTAGAATTTAAAATAAAGAATTACAAAATTAATAAAAAATAAAAATGACAATGTCATGCATTTATCTATATATATATACATCTCGTAATTTTCTCTATCAATAAATTGTTGTATACTATTATAATTTATTTTATTGAAATATTCTTTTCAGGTATTTTAAAGTTTTGGTTATCTTATTTCTATCAAGTCAAAATAAAAATATAGACAAACACTTTCTCACAGCCTCTGTAGAATTCTCTCACGATATCACAACAATACAACGATTACGTGTAGTCATCGACGCCATAGTGTTTTTCTTCCATCTAGGGCGTCTAGAATAGAGTCCCTATATACGTGACATTCACGCCATGTTGTTGCACTCCCAAAGTCTGTCCAGACTCTTATAAAGGGACTCCAAGTATGTACAGTTATACTGTAGTCGTATGTCATAAATTGACATATACTATACACTATCTTTACTAAAATATACTCAAAGCGGAAATATCCCATTAATGGCGGACGACCAATCCGCATCCTGCAGCATCGGTGTCTCATCCCTCATTAAAGGATCCCTACCGTTGTATTTTCCGAGATATCCCGAGGGGCCTTAAGGCACAGTATATACTGTGCTTAAGGTGCTGGAAGCACATAAAATCGCAGGAGCCGTGGGCAGAATGCCGAAGCCATATGCGCATGCACATGACGGCCATGGTATCTGCATTCTGCCCATGGTTTCTGGTTTCTGAATTTCCAATCTACATAAACTATGCATTATGTATTTTTATGTAGATTGAAAATTCAGAAGCCATGGGCAGAATGCAGACACCATAGCGCATGGCTTCTGCATTCTGCTCATGGCTCCTGCAATTTTATGTGCTTCCATCTTTAAACAGGGATATTTAGGTAAAAGTAAATTACAGATTACTTAAAAAATTGGTAATTTGGCAGAGAAAAAGGTAATTGTATAGATGGGGGGGATCACCTTGAATGACCTTGATATTTTAGTATGTTGTCAAGGTCACCCTCCTGAGTGACCTTCAGAAAGTTTCAGCCCGCGGCTTCGGCAAGCACATTGCCCGCACGACACCGAGGGCGAGAAAGGTTGCAAACAACCTCGCGAGACTGCTCCCGAACATCGGGGGGCCGAGCGGGTATGTGCGCCGCTTGTATGCGGCAATGGTCCACTCCGTGCTCCTGTATGGAGCACCTGTGTGGGCGGACGAGGCGGCGACGAATAGCCGCATCAAGAGGGAGCTAACGGAGGCGCTCGAACCATGGTGGCGTGCGGACGTCGGTCGTTCCTTCTCTTCCGTGATCCTGTGCTATATCGAGTTTTCCTGTGCCGACCGGTTCTCGTGTCGTGCGGGTGTTAAAATAAGACGCGTTATACGCGCAATTGCGTTCTATTGCCGGAATAACCGGGACTTTAAGTTTATTAGAGCTAATTTTACGAGCTTCTTTGTTTGCTACGCAGCCTAACAAGAAAATGCACGGGGCTTCGGCTACTCGCATTTCCGATTCCCGAGGACAACCATACGCAGCGAAGAATTCCACACCACTGATCAGGTTTGATGAATTTGCTAAAAATAATTGCAATAACAACGCGGATAGCGTGCCCGTGAGCCTCGTCGATTTTCCTATCACACGCTCTCGCTCGAGAGAACGCGGTTCTTCCTCGGAATTTGATCGCGATTCGGTGGACTCATCCGTAGATTCAGACGATACAATAGGAGGGAAGAAGACTAGGAATAAGCCTAACAAGCAGCGTAATCCCGAAGATCCTCGCGATAAATACGATCCCTCACAAGGAAAAATTATTTTCACAGCTCGGCATAGACCAAATATGACCGTGCTAGACAATAACAATCGCGCGCTCTCCCCCTCATACGGGGTATCAGATTACAACGCGGGCCTCAACAAAGACCCCGAGCAAAACAACTTGACAGAATTATAATAAAAACAACGCGTTAATTTCTGAAGTCGCGGTCGCGAGCCATAATACAGTACGTGATTCTCCCACGGATTCCGCTATGGAAATCGATTCCGCTAATTACGATAATGACACAAGAAGGGGCGTAAAACGCCCAACCAAAAATAATATATCCGCAAACAAGGGAGGCTCGTTATCCTCCTCCCCCCTGACATCTTCCAAAAAATACCGTAGAGAGGCAAACCGATATACCTCCACAGATCTCCCGCCTTTTCTCGTCCATTTTCAGTACGCGGAAGCTAACAAAGCTCCCGATGCTTTATTAATTTCAAAAGTTATTAGCGAATCCCTTGAAGAGGACATTGCGGAAATCCGTACAATCGGCAATAACAAAGTCAGAGCCCAATTTAACACGTACCAAGCGGCAAATCGCGTCATTAAACACTCCGCGCTCAAAAAACATAATTTACTCGCATTCATCCCGTCTTTTAAAATAATGCGCATATAGTTATCGTCAAAGATGTTCCGCTCTACTTCTCAGATACAGAACTTTCTCAGGAAATCGAGTCTTCCATTAAAATCCTATCCGTCCAACGTCTTAATTGACGCATTAGGAAGGATGGAGAATCCACGTTTTCTCCATCCAAAACTATTATAATCAAATTTGAGGGGCAAACTATTCCCTCCGAAATTTCCATATTTAAAACAAAGCTAAAAGTGGAACCGTACATTCCCCAAATCCAGATCTGCTATTCTTGCTACAGGTATGGACATATTAGCTCGAACTGTCGCAGCAAGGCACGCTGCTGCAAATGCACACTAGAAGCACACACCCCTAAAGAGGAATGCCCTAGAAAAAATCTACCCCCCCCCCTATGTATAAATTGTAAGAGCGATCATATACCCACGTCTTCCACTTGTCCCGTTCTTGTAAAACAAAA